>NC_063206.1:29714593-29959593 GCF_017589495.1 Alosa alosa | reverse complement strand
CCCTCTGTGCTCCTGTGAGAGTTGATATTGCAAATACTTCAGTCACTTTTCAGTCACTTTTCCTCAACATACTTTCACAGTGAGAAAATCTGGCAGAGGCCTGGTTAAAACTGACAGTCTGAATGTGCCAAACAGACTGTCTGGGAAAAGTTTAGGGCAAACCTGGTCTGGGCTACCGATCAATCTCAGGGTGCACATTAAAAAGTGCTGACAGCGATGGGAGAGAGAGTTCCCGCTTTCATCTCACACTGGACCTTCAACTAACCTTCATGTCACCCTCCTCATCGCTGTGGACCACCTCTCTTTATTAAACTGTGTTACATCCCACGGTGGGATTCGAGGCGCCTCCTGCTTTTGTTACTTATCGCAAGAAACTTTCATCTCACTCTGTTTCTCAGATGAAAAACAATGCATGTCATAGCCTTGAAATGAGGCGTTGTCTCTGTCCGATGTCCCGGGCCCATGTCTTGCTCCATTTTTCACCCTGTCTTAACACTGTTTTTTTGAAAAGCTGTAAAAGAGTGCTGCAAGTGTGCAGTATGCTAGATTTACTTACTCCATTTACTAGATGTATTTCTTTATTTAGCAAAAGTTCTAAAACCTTTTCATTTTTGTCCAATTTTACGCTGATCCACCATTTGGCATTACATTATAAAAATAAAATTATTTTATTTTAATTTTGTTTTGATAGTTTTGTTTGTAACAATGAATTTATTAGCTTAAAATGTAATGCTGCATATTATTTCAGATCACCACCGAGCTTTTACGACCCTTGTCTATTTTTTTTTTTCTTTGCTGAAATAGCAAGAATGAAAATTTTCAAAGGTGATGTAATGCTATTTTATGTTAAAACACCAGTTCAGCACTTTTCAAAAGTTCTATGATTACAGTAACCAATTGCTCATGAACACTTATGTGTACTGGTTAGCATGGGTGCAGAGCAGGTCGCTGGAATGAATGATCCACATGCAGTATGCTGAGTGTGAATGTGGCAACTGTCCGTGGCAGCTCAGGGACTCTCCCAGTAATGCAGTCTTGTGCTGCCCCTTAGGGGCAGAGAGCAGGAGAGAGGGCAGCTCTTCCACGTCCTGGGTTAAGGACCCACCTGCTCTAAAACCTTCGCCCCTGAAATCACTCCAGTTCTGCCAGATCTTTGTTTCGTTTTTCGCATGGCCAGTAAAACCAGCAAGACAGCGTGATTAACTGTCTCTGTGTTTGTTAAATCAGATAGTGATGATGTATCCTCATAAGTATGCACAAATAAGAATCAAAGGACCATTATTTAAACAGATCAGCAATTTTGCAATTTTGCAAGTATAATCAGCATGCTATAAAATATTTACAATGACTAATGTCTTAGCATACATAGTTAAGGAACTCTGACAGTGTTTCACATTTGGCTTGGATTAAAGGTCAGAAAGGACCTCTTGCACAGCGACTACTGCCATCTACAGGCGAGAAAGGCCATTTTATTTGACGAGAATGCTGAACTGAACAGCTGCAAAAAAACCCCATCTTACTATGTTTTAACAAAAGAAAAAATATCAAAATTATTTTAAGATATATTCAGCCGCCCATACTTAATGCTGTTGTTTTATTTCATTGTAGAAAAAAATGAATGTATGCCCAGTCATATTGCTGTGTTTTACAACAAGTTTTTTTGTTCATATCAATGTGCACTCATATGCAATTATTCTATTTTTTCCAAATCAGATGTAGGCTACCCCTGTCGCAAGCAGGGCATTAATGTTGTAATGTTGTGTTGTTTTACAGTAACGCAGAAGGATATTGCCCAAACCTAACCCCCCAGTTTATCATTGGTCCAGATAGGAGGCACATGAAATAAGTCTACCATCCTAAAAAGAAACAAAATAGTGAGTATGTGAACTGATATTCCTGGGTTAGCCCAGTTAACATTGATTTTTTATTTATTTATTTTTTGGTCACATGACATCCCATTGCACTTAACCTTCTGTCCGTTCTGACATTATGGCCACTTTGGCGTGGTTGAGCTTTTCTTCCCTCTCTGAGAAAGCCTCTTTTGCAACTTGTCAAACACACAAAAGGAAGGAAGGAAGGTATTGAGTTGCCTGACCGTCGCTCTGTCTTGTGTTTATTTGCTGTGTCAGGGATTGAGAGATTACGCTGTTTATACGCAGTGAGTCAGGAATCTGGTCAGGTGTCCCCCCAGGCCAAAATGACACTTCAGCGAAGAGAGGCCAGGCTGACTCTCGCATCAAGAATAAAAGTTGTGAGGTACAGCAGTACCCACTGTGAACCAGCTGCCATCAATCAAGACTTTAGAAAAGAAAAGGTTGTCACGTTTCATTTGCAGAACAGGTGAGTCTCTTTCAGAAACAAGGTAGATACTCCGTATGACTCTACTCACTAAACCCAGCTGTAAACTTTCAACAAATTAGGAAGCGTATGATGTGATTTTCCTTAATCAATTTTCTGCTTCTCTATTGTTTATACAGGGGCAATAAACAACTGAGATGAGATCCATTTACACAACTATGTGCTCAGTATTGTTGTTATGCACTGTGCAATAACACCTTTAAAATGCATGCAAACCCATAACAAACCCATGAAGACCTCTGCCCATTGCTTTGTAACTGTGTTCTTCATTATTCAGGTAGAATTCAACACTGAACTGAGCATTTACCCAACCCCACCGTCACTTCATTCTGATTGATTACCAGGAGAAAAAACACCTGATGCTGACAGTGTAAAAATTCAGATCCCTAAAAAGAAAATCACATGACACACATGAGAGAGAGAGAGAAAGAGAGAGATAGAGAGAGCACACATCACTCAGTCGACACTCTCTTTGTCACTGTCTTCTGAAACCAAAACCAAAATAAGGTTGTTCGTCAGCACCAGAAGCTAAATACAGGCTGCTTGTATTGGGGGTCAGGAGTGCGGGGGATTAAATGCGCTGTGGCCCTGTGCCCCTGCACAGCCTCTCTCCTCTCCTCAGGCACCATAAACAGCAGGAGAGCGGAGATGTGCCCAGCCAGACCAGAGGCTCCAGTGTCTCCATGATGGGGATGGATGAGTGTTTTTGCTTGTGGTAAGTATTGGAGATGCTATCGGAAAAGAAAATAGACATCTCCTCTCTCTCTCTCTCTCTCCCTCCCCCCCCTCTCTCTGCATGTGAATACTTGTGTATTTTTTGTGTACTATCTTTCAATTGAAACTTTGAATGACAAAAATATCAATTTTATCAAATGTATGTATCAAATATGAATCATATGTTTAGAAATCTGTAATGCACTCATGCCATGTTTTTCATGGGATACAATAGTGAAAAGTTACAGACACATCTAAATGGGCATGACTTTGTAGCATGAGCTTTCAAACACTCCAACCTAGACAAGCCAAGACAAACACATATGGAAACTGAACCTCTGATATTTAACATCAGTTCATTATGACCAGCAAGCATAATGACTAGATTTGTGCAACAACATTTTGATTAGAGGTACACCTTATTCACAAGAAATATGATGTTATATTTCTCTAAACAGTTCACATCTCAAAACTCTCAAGTCTTCTTTCTTTTTTGTATTTGCATTCTCGATGTTGCATTCCCGTTTCGATGATCACTCAACAATGTACAGACACAGTTGCATACTGCTGTGGCCATATCAGCTGTCCACTCCACGGGGAGTGACACACACAGACGATTAGCAGGGGAGAAGTACTGTGTACAACAAAACACTACACTGTGATGTACTTCAGAGACCTATACAATCCCTTCCTGTGTCTTTGTTGTGGACATGGTGAGGTGCATTATCTTCTGCCCAAGAAGAAGCAGCGTGTCTTTGACAGGTTAATGACCTTACACTTCCCACACCATTCCATACCTGACAATCCAATGACAAGCTCCACCTACTAGCTTCTGATTCAAATGAATTATAGATTAGCCAGAGGTAGACTGATTAAACATTTATCCATTTTTTTCTGTTTTCTTTCTTTGTTTTACTTTTTTTGTTCAGCTAATAGAGGAGCTCTCAAGCAGGAGCTGCGTGGGATTCCCCCTGTCTTATTCAGACATGGCAGAGACAAAGCTCTTATCCATTACTGGTGGCATAAATATTACAAGAGACGAACAAATAATCCAGAAATGCCTAATCATAGCTCTGGCAATTCTAGACGGCGCTCCCAAAGGGCTGACTGGCAGGCTGGCGTTAACAAGGTGGTTGAGGAGACGATGCCGCTGAGGAATACAATTCTATTATTAATGTGCACTAAGCGTTGACCTCACCTGGAGACCATAGAACTGGAAGAGTTCATCAGAGGTTAGAGGAGGGGGAAAAACAACGTCATCACATTTCAGCCGCCAGGTAATATTCACCACTCAGTATATCATAAGAGCTGTTCTGCATGGTGTGAAATGTACCAAGCCTCTCAGCCAGTTTATTATGTATCATTCTAAGAGGCGCATGATTTCAAATGACTTCCCCTTTGAGAACTTTACGGTGTCCCATGTCTGAACTGCCTTGATGTGTTCATATGGAAATACATGTTGAGCTCACAAACCACTGAGGCCTATCTGAGAGGTGTTGAGCTCAAGTTTCAGGCAGTATACTAAAACATTAATAACTTAATCAGACACAGAGATGCGCTGGAATCCCCGGTGGGATATTAACAACTTTTACACATGCAAAACTGATAAACAGTTCTTCATGTGAGAGTGCCTGACTTAATCCTTTACACTGGCACACTCTTCTAATTTAAATTTCAGATAGCTCTCTACTCTTCACCATAGGCCCTATGAAACATTCATCTAACATTGTGATCGACTTTGTGTGTGTCGCAATTAAACCTGCTGCTCTCTCTGTACAATACCACATCAGCCAGGATAGCCATTTCTGTACAGCATGATACTTCGGTCTAAATCTGTCTGTGTCAGTGGACACAAGGCATTTCATTATTACACAAGGTCATGTCATTCTAGCCTTTAGGATTTTCAGTGGTTTGCTTTTGATTCAATGTTAATTCCTTTGGTTGCCAAAAAGACTCAGTCTACCATATTTCATGGCACACCTGGTGGTGTAGAAGAATCACTTTCCCTATCCTGCCTCTCCTTGTCCTTCTCCCCCTGTCAGCCAACAGCTGCAGATATGGGCCAATGATGGTGTGTGTGGTAGTGTGAGCGATAAGACTTCTTCATGGGATATCCATGGAAAGTGTAGGCCTAGTTACTCATTTGTGCTGCTGCAGATGTCCTCCCTATCTGATTACTATGGAATCTAGTGGGAGGGCCTACAGTGGGGTAAAGAGGTGAGAGAAGGCCATCTCCTGGTTCTGCTGCACTAGTGCTACGTTATGCTACTAATGGTATTTTGCTTTGTCTATTTTGCTATGCCTTGTGTTATGCTATTGCAATGTAATACTATTCTCCTCAGTCAATAACATTGCAATATACACATTCACACATTATACATTGTACATAAAAAAATAATGCTTGTATTCACGTAATTCAAAACAACTTCAGTGGGAAATGTATGATAATCAACAGAGGTACCATGTTTAAATGTAGGTTCCATTTTTTTAGCTTTAATCAAATGTTGGGTGATTGATTGGTAAAAGTTAATTTGGGGAAAAAAAATTCTCAGAGACCAAATGTGTAATAGTGTGTAGCCTACTAGGAGACAAAGGTTTTAAAAGCATGTAGGGGTATGATTCTTTCAGAAACTGCTGTCATTGAAAATGCACTGGAATAATTTAATGCTGGGACGACCCCTCAGTGTCCTGTGTCTTATCTGTATTTGAAATATTCATAAGCGGCTCGCCTCCTCGCATCCGGGGTGGGAGGTGCAGGAGTTGGAGCATATCCTAGGATGGGGCTGATGCTTTGATGTGTCCCAGTGCTCTGCTCCTCCTATCGCATCCCGTGCAGCTGACCCGCTTTAAGTCAATCTCTAATTGGCCGGAAGCCTCCCTAAATCTGTAGTCCGTCCCTGATGAATCTGAACGTGTAGGTTCATCTTCATTCAAACAAGCAGTTGATTAGAATACTGAAAATTAGGGAGGGGTGGAAGCAGCCCGTTACAATGCCCCTGAAGCATCTGCGTTGAAAGTGAGGCGCTGGTCTTGACCTGATGTGTATCTCCAGTGTGTATCTCCAGCGCACAGGCTGTGGAGGGAGGGAGACGCTAACTCAGCATTCCCCCCAAACAGCACAAGGCAGCAGTGCAAGTCATTTATGTATCACTGACTTCAAACATAGAGGAAAGAGGTTGATGAGGGTTTGTTTGGTTGAACCAACCAGCAGATACCCCTCTCTCTCTCTCTCTCTCTCTCTCTCTCACACACACACACACACACACACACACACACACACACACACACACACACACTTGACTATTGTTTTTATTTTTCTTTCTTTTTTACACAACATCCCAGTTGCCATCACCAGTATGCTGTGGTTTAGTGGGCCAGGACAGGACAAGATAGAGAATGTGTTATGAAATGATTTTATGGTGCAATATTATTGGTGCTATTTTATACAGGGCAATTTAACACCACTATCTGCTATATGTGACACCAAAAGTCCAAATCTACCTGCCTCTAGCTTGTTCCAAATTGTTAGCATCTGTGCACATGTTGGTGCTGTTTTGTTGCTCTAGTTTGCATGTGCTTAGGTGGGATTAGCACCATGACTCATCCGCTGGAGAGCAGGGAAGCTGGCCGGGGGGGCAGTAATGTCTGCTGCTATTAACTGTGGATTAGTGCTGGGGGCTCACACCCTTTGAAAAGGAGATTCTTCACACTTCCGCTCTTTTGAAAATCAGGAAGCAGTCATGGCAGCTGAAGCAGCCACACACACACACACACACACACACACACACACACACACACACACACAGTCCAGTTTGTCTTCTGTCCACACAGGACAATATATCAGCAATGTTAATTAGGTGACCACAATGTCATTGCAATTACAGTGACACATCGCTCATAATAAGGGGTTTCCCTGCAACAAAGCAAACACACATACACGTTGTACACACACACACACACACACACACACACACACACACACACACACACACACACACACACACACACACTGTTTGCGTTGGGTTAGGCTGAGCACATGGAAGTGCCTCACCTGGGAGAGTGTGGTGAGGGTGCAAATCATCCAGACAGAAATCTCTCAAATAAATAAATAAATACATTTCCCTTGCATGTGTGGACACATATGTCACCCGGCTCTTACAGTACCAGCCCCCTAGTACAATGTGTGGGGGTTAAGCGGGTGAGGGTACAATACCCTCTAGAATGATTGGAACCTCTGCTAGTTGACTAAAAACAGGTATAAAAAAAAAAATTGGTGATTTATTGTAATCTCACAATGGCAACAATGAGGAAAAATCCAACCTTGAAGGGAAGCAAATTTATTTTGAGAAAAAGGAAAATCTCAAAAAGAAATACTTATTTTTAACAAAAACACATGGCTCACAATAATTGGCACCCCTGCTTGTAATACCTTCTTAAGCCTCCATTTGCTAATAAATCAGCTTGTAATATTCTCCTATGACACCCTATAAAGTTGGAGAATACAAAGCAAGGGATTTAAGACCATCTTTACAAAATCTCCCCAGATTGTTCAGATTTCTAGGTCCACACTTGTGCATTCTCCTCTTTGACTCACCCCACTATTTCTCTATGGAGTTTAGATCAGGGGACTGAGATGGCAATGGCCGAAGCTTGATTTGTGTTCAGAAAACCATATTTGTTTCGATCAGGACGTTTGCTTTGGTTCATTGACCTGATGAATGATCCAATCATGACCCACTTTTAGTGTCTTGACAGAGATAGACAGATTTCCTGAAAATGTTCAGGTTTTTCTTGGGGTTCATGATGCACCTTAATTAAGTTCCCAAAGACTTTGGGAATAAAAATAACCCCACAATATCACAGCCCGTCCACCATAATTTTCATTATAGGCATGGGGTTCTTTTCAGTATAGTCATTCTTCTATGTACACCTAAAAACCTAAAGTGTTTCTTGCCAAAGAGCACAATTTTCACAGACCACACTTCCAGACAAAGTCACTGTACCATTCAGTAACTCCTGCCATTTGCAGTTGTGATTAAATAACTGGACAGGCTTTTACCTGGCAAGCCCTCTAAATGATCTATTAGCACTGAGGTCACTATTGAAGATTTTTTGAGGGACTTGGTGACCCCAAGATGATACCTTTTTCTGTAACTCTCCAACAGTGGTTGTTATGGATTTGTTTGCCTACCTTACCATCCTCCAGGGGCACCTAACACCTCACTGCTCCCCGAGTGCCGCTGTTGTTGCAGGCAGCGCACTGCGCCGGGATTAGTGTGTACTTCACTTCACTGTGTGCTGAGTGTGTTTCACTAATTCACGGATTGGAATAAATGAGACCAAATTTCCCTCACGGAATCAAAAGAGTATACTTATACATACCATACTGTGCGTGGGGCCAAGATAACCATGGGTCTTTGTCCAAGCATTTGTCACATTTCCAGTTGATTAGAACCTTTTAATCTGTTCTAAATTTTAAACTGTAAATATATGCATTTTCACAAAGTACCTAGGTTGTGTAGCCATTCCCCGACTTACAAATGTCAACACACATTCTTTTTATTCAAATTTAGTGTATTCTCTTGTCTTTCCAATGTTGAAAAATGACTAGGGGATTTAGCTTCTGAAAGTTCAAAGGCACTCTGATTAACCTAAAGAAGTTGAAATTAGATAGGAAAATGCTTCTGTAAGCTTTTTCTTCGGGTGTCAATAATTGTGAGCAACGTGTTTTTGTTAAAAATAGTTATTTCTTCATAAGATTTTCCTTTTTCTCAAAATAAATTTGCTTCCCTTCAAGGGTGGATTTTCCCTTTTTGTTGTTTTGTGAGATTACAATAAATTGCCAAAAGATTAATTTATATAGCCATTTTAGCCAATAATTCTAGAGGGTACTGTATATCTGAACACAAAAGGGTGACACAGGTCCCCATGGCTTAACTGTAGTTTGGTTATCAAGTTCATCCATTAATTCTTGTTCATGACAAACTGGCACTAATTTGCAAAGATGGGAAGTTCCCATGTAGCCTACTGTGGTCCCTGTGTGTTATACAGTGGTAAAGTTGGTTTTATATTGGACGTTGGCTATTAGACACATTAGCAAAATCCATTTAGCAGTGGCTAAGAGGGTTGAATTTGTGTCAAACCATTTTTGATGTATTTATACAAGACCTGCAAATATCACAAAGCTTCTTTAAAATAAGCTTTGTGTTATATTTCTATTATATTGTAAGGCATGCCCTAATAGTATAAGTATTCATATGTTGTTATGCTTATTACAGTGTCAGTTCTTGTAGAAAATGCTTTGCAAAGTTTCTTTTTCTAGACACAAAATATTCTAAATAAGTTGAGGTACAACAGTCACAGGCAGGCTACACCGGGCACGAAAATGAAGCATTTCATTGGTGGAGTGTAAGCTGCAACACTTAGCTTCCACTAGAATCAATGGACCTGGCTACAGCAGGCATGAGGGCACTGTACACCTTCAAAATAAATTAGATCAATTCTCTAAACTACATTTCTGCTCTGCAAATGTGTTGGCTCAGTTGCACACCCAATGGAGGCCAGCTCACAGCACTTCTTACCCTTGAGACATGGAACCAGTGATAACTGCTCAATACCCAACACACTCATGGTGGGAACAAAGCATAGCTCATCTCAAAGCATAACATACTGTACGATGCAACCCAGCTCAACACTTCTGGTGGGCTTTAAGCATAACTAACATTAACAAACACATCCGAGAACATTTGGCAATACTGATAGCTGCTTGATTAGTGATTGATCACTGATTAGATCAGTGTTATTGAAAAGGCTTGTCCTAACGTGGTAAAGTGGTGGCACCAACATATCCAGTAAAAAGAGAAGTCAGGGTTGTCTAATTTATGAAACCACATTACATTAAAATGACATACACCCAGGGACTGATCATGGCTTGTGCCAAGTGTGTACGTGCACAGGGGCTCTCAGCCAATGGGGGCCCTCGGATTTTAAAAAAAAATTGCCATGAATTTAGGCTAGATTATGCCCGGTGCTTCTGTCTATTAATTTGCGGCACAACTGAATGGTGTTATGGAACCGCGGACCGAAAGAAAAATAAACTAAATGTTTTCCTGATCAATAAATACTTCTTAATTCATAAAATATAGAGGCATAACATTAGGTGGAAGTGGTAGGCTATGAGTGCTCATTCAATGTGTATGCGTGTTTGCGAAAGTGAAACTGACCCACTCGTGGGTAGGTGAATGAAGTGGATTTCATGTTCATGAAAACAGCATAGTAATATGATCAGCACCACCTCTCACAAAATACTATCAACGTCCCTGCTACCGGTCCGTCAGATATGACAACTGTGTCCGTTTAGTGAAAAATGTTGCTGTAGACTGTTTGGACAGCAAAGGGAGATTACAGCCTAATAATAAAAACAGCTGCTGGAATTCATTTCTGTGTGGGCCTGAGTTATAATATATGACATAATGTACTACATTTTCATTGTGTGCAATTGTGCACCAGCCAGCACAGCGACAGCAAAGACAGAAGCGCTGGCTGCACGCGCATGCGCAAATGCGCCCGCGCGCGTCGCGGTCAGGGGGAGGGGGGGGGGCTTTTTGATATTGTGCACAGGGGCCCATATTTGTTTAATCCATCCCTGCATACACTAGTCTAGTGTTCCCACCATTAGTGGGTTAGGTTTTGAGCATGTTCTATTGCATATGTAATGGTTCTGATTACAGTGCTATTAAGGTTTTGCACCTACGTCATAATGTCATGTGACCGTTTGTTTACAACTAGAGTGGTAGGCAAGAATGGTAGGCAAGGCTACAACAGTCGGGTTGCATAGGCTACACATAGTTACAAATAGCTTCAAAATTGAAATTTTAATATCAAATATTGACCGGGATGCCGACCACTTGTGTAGGCCCTAACAGTTGGTTTTACAATAAGAAGCAAAAAGGCGACAAACGACCGTTTAGCCTACCTATCCTCATGGTTGTGGAGGATGATCGTTAGCAGCTGTGAAGTCTTTTATTCTCAAGATAGCCTAATGGTGTAGCCTACTGTCTACGAAGACGTAGGCTAAAATACAACTATCTACAGTCATCCAAAAATGAATTGCCAGAGACAGGCTATGAAGGGAAAAAGTGCAGCATTTTAAACATGGCAAGATTATTTTTACCGAACAGTTTGTTCTAATTTGTCTCGTGAAATTCGTGCTTGTGGACATCAATCACCTATCTCCTGTCCTTCTATTTCAAGTTATCATGTGTGTCATTTGATTATATAATCACAACAAATGCTAATAAATGAAAACAGAATAGGCTTTTGTGCTATAGGCTAACGTTACAGGTCACTTAGGCTAACTCCCGTATGTCAAAATAAACTGATTTGATCCTAATAGTTTAGCGATCACACACAACAAATTAACACAGCAACCTCAAACACCACTGTTGAACCTAGGCTACTGCTTCAGTCATGTAAGAAATAAGCAGTTTATGAATTATCTTTACCCGTTTAATCAAGTCCACATGACCAAAATAACATATTTAAAGGCTGAGCTAGCATAACAGCCTAATATAGGCGATGCTGCAATGGATAACTAATAAAAAGTTTCACACAATTAATGAACTTTATCACTCACATTCTGAGTTTTTCTGGGTGGTTATATATCCATGCAGATCGTCTTGGAATAAGCCATCGCTGTTATATGATATAATATGTTACAGGATTCATGACTAACGCCATTAATGTTATGATGCTGACTGACGCTGGCTATAACAGTAGCTTCTAGGCTACCGTTTTAAAGTCTGCTGAGTCTACTGCCTACCAAAACCTGTCGCTGTTCAGTTGAAGTTAAATGATCAAATATTGTTTGATTTTGTGTCAGCTTTCAGAAGGAAGACATGTTCCTTTCTGGTCAAATTTCGCAGCTTCTAAGAAAGGCTATCGTCTTCGTGTAAACCGAGTTTTGAACAGAGAAAAAAAGTTAGGCTACCATTAGGCTACATGCAGGTTCTCCGATACAGATCAATGCACCAAATCAGGGCGATTTTAGCGAAACAACGTTCCTGTGACAGGCTATCAAATATTGAACAATGGGATAACGTTTCATCATCACCTTTATTGATGCCTGAAATGTTGACATTGCTGAAATACAGAGATGTAGCCAACTGAGAGGCAGCTGCAGACAACGATGTTCAATGGGTTCAACTTGTCCTTTGCCTACCAGCTGGATGTAAACAAAGCTATAGAACCTAGAATACCTCACATGAAAAACGTTAATAACTTATTCAGAATGTTACATCTCAAGAATCAGTGACTAGCATTGAGACCTCAGTATTGCAACATAATGAATGCCTTCTCTCATACCTCATCCTTAAACTCATACCTCAACCTGTATAATACAATGACAATGAAGTGACTTGTATATTTCATGAAAACTTAATTCAAACTATTTCTTTGGAATTAGTTGCTCAAAATGTATCAGCATGGATCAATGGATCAGCATGGATCAATTTGTAAACCGAAAAAGAAATGCTGCATTATTTTCATTTCATTACATTTCATTATGTGTGCAACCAATGTCCACATTACAATTAAGTATAAATCCAATGGGTTATTCTTTTCAGTGATCACTTGCCTTCCTCATTCAGAAGAATGTGCTTCACATTCAGGTTACATGATTCTGTTGGATAAATTCATTGACGTAGGGAAATATGTCTAGTTAGTTCATTAACACCACAACAGCTCCTCCATTAACACCACCTGCATCTGAAGAGGGTTAGTTCAAATCCCAATGTACAATATATCTATAGGCCTACTGTAGGTATTGTGGAGTGTATGGTGGTATTAAGTAGTCTGACCACCATGTCATGTTTGAAATTCCACTTTTTTGAAGTACTGGTTAAGCATAACTATTTCAGAATCTGAAGCAATTTTGCAGCATTTTTCTTCGTTGGTCTGTTTTGCACTAGTGTATACTGCCCTCTACAGAACTGTTGGGCCAAGTACACTTTAGACTAGACATTCCCCTTTCATCTTTGATAATTACACAAATATGTGTATTAAAGCAAATATTATTTTAAGTTGTATTTTATTGTTTATTATTTATAGTGCTGATCGAACTAAAGCAGATTAATTCAACGATTAAACCACTAATACTATCAAATGCTAAATCATTTCTAAAGACATCTTATCTCAGGTAAACTTCAATCTTTCAACCCTTCAAAGCATTAAATAATTGCCACCCAATCTCTGGCAGTCTCACAGAATCATGGCCGTAATCATGCGTGGCTGTTAAATGGTCTCACTGAGGGTGAACACAAAAGCTGCATTATGCGGACAGCAGAGGTCAGCAGTGGGTGGCTGGACTGAACAGGGCCGTCTCTCTCACAAGGCCTCCAGCTTATTTACCTTATGGGGACCGTGGGGAGCTACCACTGCAAACAAAGAGTAAACACCTCCAGAGCCTACCTCCAGCTACACTGGGCTCTGTCAGCTCTGAGTAGCCCGCCATTCAACACTCACATGCCCACATGTATATGTACACGTACACACACACACACACACACACACACACACACACACACACACAGAAGGAGATAGAAGAGGAAACAGGTAACCAGTAAATCGATTATCCAACTAGAAAATCCTGACCAAATTCCTGACCAAAAATTTCCCAAGGCTGTCCAAGCACTGTATATATATATATATATATATATGAAGGGTTCAGATGCAAAAGCCTCTAAATGCCACCTATGTCAAGAATGAGATAAAGATGGTGAGGGGATGCTCTCCACACATAGTATACGCTAATCAAATAATTTAACTTCTAAACCCACTAAATAGTAATAGTTCTAAACCCACTCTCTTCCTGGTCTGAAATATCGATTTATAGGCAAAAACCTGTAGGAGCCTGAATTTAAATGATCATTTAAAAGAAAAGTGGTCAGACGGATTTAGAGGGTTTTGCATCTGAACTCTTCATATATATATATATATATATATATATATATATATATATATATATATATGGGGGGGGGGGTTTTGATACATTGTAAAAAAAATAGGTAAGATATTTCTAATTCTTCAAATATTTCCTATG
Source organism: Alosa alosa (assembly GCF_017589495.1). Taxonomy (NCBI): domain Eukaryota; kingdom Metazoa; phylum Chordata; class Actinopteri; order Clupeiformes; family Clupeidae; genus Alosa; species Alosa alosa. Next base: position 29,945,423 of record NC_063206.1, on the reverse strand, counting down.
CTTTTACATGGGTTGGTATGAGTACAAGCAGAATTTAGAATATTGATGTTGAAGAATGTTGGCTGATGTTTGGCTGAAGCTGCGGGCCTCCCAAGCTGGACATAGAGAAGCTAGTGTGTTAGGCAGCGTGAGGTGGGCATGAAAAGCTTCTTTGGCTGTAGCTAGACTGGTGTGTATGTGTGTATGTGTGTGTGTGTGTGTGGGGGGGGGGGGGGTAGTGCTTGAATGTGTCTACATGAACATGTATAAGAGCATATAGAGCATGTATGCATCTTTGTGTGTGTGTGTGTGTGTGTGAGAGAGAGAGAGTGAGTGTGTATGTGTGCGCGTGTGTGCGTGTGTGTCTGTCGGCGTGGCAACTGAGTAGGGTGCGGCACATCCTGACAGGACACGGCAGGGAGACGAGGGGGCTTGTTTCCTGTTGCCTCTTACAATGCTGCCTTATATGGGCTTTGGTAATCTTAGCCCTCATGCCACAGAATAACTATTAAAAACACTGGAAACTTAAATAAGACCAATGAAGCTGTTTGATTCAGCTCTCCCTCACAGCAGCATGACCCTACTGCACAGCCTGGCTACTGTCCTCATGGATGATGGCAAACATATTAGTGGAGCGGTTAAGCTCATATAATGAGAAGTATTGTGCATTTTATGACTAAAGCATGACATTTTGTTCAGTGTTTCTACACACCTTGAAGTTTATTTTCAGACGTGGAGCCACTTCAGATCTGACCTCTGGGGCTAGATATTTGCTGTATAATATACACATCTTTTAGGAGTAAAATATTTGTACAAGTCATTCCAGAATTCTACTGTGAAGATCTACAACTTACAATAACTGCCATTCAAACTGGTTGCTTGAGTTCATTATGACAGTTTCAAATGGAACCTTTAACTGGCAACATTCTAATCACATACAAATGTGGTTTCTTTTTTCACCTTTAGGCCTATAGTTTGGCAAACTAAATGAAGTGATTTTTCTGATCAATAACTATATAAAAAAAACTATTTGTAAGTTAGAATAGCAAATAATAATTAATAAATAAAAAAAAATGCAAGGTTGCCTATAGTAAGACATAGTAGTAATAGCACATGAGGCAGTACAATTGCACATTTTATTAAGGTATTAAGCACTGTTGGGAAATTTGCATATAAAGTTATAACAGATGTATAGATCTAGGCAAGATGTATAACCAGACTTAAGGGCTCATGCACAGGTGAGAGATTGGGGCTGGGTTATGGGTATGGTATTTAGCAGACGCTTTTGTCCAAAGCCACATACACATAACAACAATACAAAGTAACAGTAAACAATTTAAGACTACATTAAGGAGAATAGCAATAATAAACAACAATGTCAATTCAATCAATAGCCTAATGAAAATAAATAAAATACTATAATATACAAACCATAACCCATAAGAAAGGTTTAATAAACTAAGTGCATGTTGAACAGATATGCCTTTAGACCCCTCTTGAAAGACCCAAAACCATCATTTGAACGGAGAGCACTCATTCCACCAACGAGGAACAACTGAGGAAAAGAGTCTTGAATTTGACCTTGCGATTATGGCTGGTCGACACAACAGACGCTCATCAGAAGACCGCATACTGTAAAAAATAATATGTCCTTTTAACTTAAAAAGTTTTGTTACCCTGCTGCCTTACGTTTTTGAGTTAATTTGACAATAACATTTATTTTAAATGAACTTTCCTTACTTAGTCAAGTCAACAAAAGTTTACATAAACTCTGTCAAAAAAAAAGGTATGTGAGTTAACTTGATTAATTTACATGTTGTTTTAAAATATGATCGTTAGTTGAAATAAATGTGTTGACTTGAACCAATTACTGGAAGTTTGTTCCCAGAATGCCACAGCCCCAGTCTTAAAGAGATCACATTTAATCTTAAAATAAAATACATAACTAGAGACAGTGACACTAAAGGCTATACTGCTGTTATGTTGTTGTGTCATTATTTGTTGGTGCCACAAACCATCAAGTAGATGACCACCCACAACAGCTTAATCCTGTGCATAGGGCATAAATTGTGCTAGAGTCATGAACAGTTGTACATAAACTTGCAGTGTGCAGTGTTGACATCATGAATATAAACTTTCTTTTTACAACTATCAATCCTGTTGCTATAGCTTTCATATCCATTATATGCATAGAAAACATATAAGGTCCAAGAATCACCACCATATAAGGTGAAGATCAAATCCATCCCAGGAGGAAGTACACAGTCACATAATGTAAGTAAGCATTGAGTGCCCAACTTCGTGACACCTCCAAGTGGGCAGGTCAAAGCTAATTGAGAAAGTAATCAATTCTGCATTGAACCCAGAAAGGAGATACTGTATGTCTACTCTCTAAAACATTCTATATATTTTAATAATGGTCTTCTCCTTAATGGTAATCCTGACAATACTATGGAACTCTTATGGGCGGTTAGGGATAGAATATCTTGATCATTGAATTAAGATAGCAGGGAGCAGATCCAGTCAGTGTCCTATAGCCAAAGTATGGGTGAAGGATGAGACAGAATGGCAGTCACTCTAGACCACTCTTCCAGAGGCCTCCCATGGCTGTTATGAACTGATCCATTGTGGCTGCAAAAAAGGGTGTACTATGCGTTGCAGGTGTAAAAAGGCTGCCCTCAAGTGCACTGATCTTTGCTCTTGCTCAGGTGCTGTTAGCCTGGACACAGCCAATAGAGACATGACATTAAAAAAGGAAAACATTGTTGAGACAAATACTTGTGTATTTTTTTGAAAGGGGTTCCTTATTAAATTGCTCTTTATCATATTATTTACTATCTACCATTCCACTATGTATCTATCTATCTATAGGCATAGCAGTAATAGGCCTAAAGGTGAAAAAATAAATCAGATTTGTATGTGATTAGAATGTTGCCATGAAGGTTCCATTTGATACTGTCATAATGAACTCAAGCAACCAGTTTGAATGGCAGTTAATGTAAGTTCTAGATCTTCACAGTAGAAGTTCTGGAATAACTCTCAATGTATCCACTATTTCAAAAATCAATTATAACAGTTGCTACATTAATCACTTAAAGACTGACATGATATTGATGTGAGTTTCAATACAAATATGATGAAACCTGTAAAAGTTGATGAATGAATTAGTGCATGTACAAAGGCAGTGAATAAAGGTCAGTCAAAGCTTAGGCTGAAATATAAAATTAGCAAATGCCCACGGAAGCAATGGTGAATGAAATTCACAACAGTAACACAACAACTTCACATTTTTGTGTTTGTGTACATAACATGTTGTTATTCATTTTTAAGGAGATATATCGAGAGGTATTCTTGATTTCTTAATTTTTACAAGATATCGATAATCTTGTGTTCCCTGCATCTAAAGCACCACAAGACATCAAAATTACCAGAAATATGTCGCAGTATCAGACTAGTTATTTTAGCAATTAATAAGAGAGTTGGCATGCTATTAAAGCTATTCCATATTGAGGATATAATCTGTCATGTACATTAAGACAAAGGCATTCATCATAATGATGTAACCATTCCACAGAGATATTTTTACCTTATTGTAAGCTATGCATTTATAGGTCTCTAGCTTGTGTCACGTCCACACATTTATTTTGTATGTGAGCATGTGAAGAAAAATGTGTCCCGTTATTCCCACGAGATACCCAGGCTACTCACTTAGTAGATTTTTTGCAATGCCTTTTTCTGCAAATAAATGAACAGAGGACATGGATCGATGACAAGGCTGGCTAAAGTAATTCAGAGTAAGTGGTGAACCTCCTGAAGCCCAATGACTCCATTCTCCCGACACAGCCATAGGCCTCTTCTATAAAGGGGGTCTACCACCTTGAGTTTACTAAGTCAGGCTTGTCACTAATCTATGGTCCTGGAATACCCCCTAGTAACACATTGGATAACTCATTCTATGTTGTTTTGAACAGAGACATGATTTTTTCCTGTATTTAATTTAATTATTGTTCTAATATAAATCTACGGTAACAGCAGTATGTTTCCAGTCATTTAAATGTATTAAATATATTGTAGCTACCCAATGAAATATAAATATGTCAATTTCTCAATAATCTCTCTTTCAAGAAAAGTTTGATACTTAAAATATTTTAAAATCCATTTTGCTCCTCTAATGTAAACCATAAATAACAAAGGATAAAAATGCAATGTCCATGTGCAAGCCTACATCCAACATCTGCACACATACACACACAAACACACACACACACACACACACACACACACACAGAGAAAAATAACCATCACTAAGTTATATTAAATTCCCTTTCTTCAAGCAAACTGACTGATTTGTTAAGAAGAGTCTGCTCACTATTCACAAACTTGTAGCCAAACAGTTGCATGGTGGGCCCACACACTTGCTGAACCACTTGGGCTAATTTGAAAGGAATGCTGAACCTCCATTTCTCCACCTGCTCAGAGGAGTTCTTCTGGGTGGAGTAAACACCACTGGCCTCCTCTGTTGCATGTGTGTTTCTAAGGATCCACTCTTTGGCCTGCACTGTGAATGGGATTCCAGTGAACTCATACATTTCTGCTGCTTTCTGCATTGGGTAGCGGGCGATGTCCTCGTAGCGCACTAGCATGTAGCGCCTCTGCAGCCACTTGGGCCTCGACAAGCCCAGCTCAGCCGACATTTTGATCTGGTTGCAGTTTCCCTGCAAGCGCTTCACCTCCTCGTCCTCGATGGGCACTTCTCCATTCACTGCCCAGGTCTTCCAGTTCTGGTACTTTGAGGAGAAGGCCACCATGCGGGAGGCCAGGATGGCCCTGGGGTCTCGAACCAGCTGGATGAACTTCACGTCCAGCCGCGGGTCCTCAGCCAGAGGCCTCAGGGTGTCCAGCTGCCGTACGCGCACCGTCTTAATGGCCAGGTGCTGCTTGGCCTGGCAGGCCAGCGAGGCCAGCGTGAGGTTTAGGGGGCCGCAGCGGCGGCTCCTGCAGCGATACCTCTCGAACACCTCCTTGACCACCGGCGAGCACACCTCCTCCTCGCACAGCGCCGTGCTGGACTCGCGCCGGAACAGGGCCGGGGTCACATGCTCCTCGGGCGGCGGGCTGATGAAGCGCTCCAGCATGCTGAAGTCGCACGAGAACAGCTGCCGGAGAACGTCCCTGTAGGCCCACGAAGCGGCCGAGGAGTTGATGACCCCGGTGTCAAGGGTCAGCTTCCTCTCCACATGCCACAGCGGCTCAAACAGGTAGAACATGTTGGCTCCCTGCTGGTTGAAGAGCTCGCCCACAAACGATGAGCCGGTCCTGGTGGTGGCCAGCAGCAGGATGTGCTTCCGACCCCCCTCGACCTCCACACTGGCCTCTGTGCTGTTCGGTACCCCTATGTCTGGCAGACTGGACACTGCAGGATACTGCTGGGTGATGGGAGAGACAGAGCCATTGTCCTCCAGGACAATAGGAGCAGACACTGTGAACTCTGCCATGGTCTGCGGGGTTTGCAGCATCTGTCTGAGTGTCAGCTTATCTGAAACCCTGACAGGAAGCCAACAAGGGGGATTACAATTACACAGGATTATAAACTGAGCTGCATTTTTCATTCTAATTATGGTAAACATAAGAAATGTGCTGCACTAACCTTGATATAATGTTGTTTTCTTTTTCAATGATGACCAGCACCACAATGCAAATGATGAGGATTGCATATTTGTTCCTCATCCTTGAATGTGGTGTCTACTGAGATTGTGTGGCAGTATGCTCATTTACCAATTATCAGGATTAGTCTTATATGAGTTCATAGTTTTTCAAGGCATGACCATACCCTCTGGAATAGAAAAAAAAAGATTATATACAAAACAGTTCAATACCATATGAAATTAACTGTGTGGCACAATTACTGTTAATTATGAAATGAAATTGTGTGGCATATATATATATATAATATATATATATACATATTAGGGCTCTAAGGGCTATCAATATAGTGCGTTAATTTCGATTAATTAATGTAGATTAACCACATTTCGTAGTGATTTGACTCTGAGTGCAGTTTGGCTACAGCAACAGAAAAACAGACGATAAAGCATTGCTTGGTCCAGTGAATGAAACATTTAGCCTACGTTTAAAAAAACGCCCAGACTACTCCTGTTAACAGGAGCGTGATTCTCTACCATTTCTGCAGTAAGTGATTTCCATTGCCTAGGCTACCACAGAGTGCGTCAAGTCTGAAGTCACCTTACATGTAATTCGCCTTATTCACCCGGCGGCCAGAACGAGGCTACAGGGTACACTTGCCATCACACATCAGTCCAGCAGATGGTGCTAATGCACTCTGTTTGCAAAAAAAGCTCACAGAAAAAGAAGAAGCTTCGCTGGCCTGCCAGAGTAACTGTTACTACTCGATGTGAGTCGCTACCGGATGTGAGTCGTGCATGCGTCACTTTGCGACTACAAGTGTTGCTGTTAGCCACAGAATAATGACATAGGTACATTTGCCTATATAGCAGTAATTTATTATTTATTGTAAGGCATCACATTTTCACGGCATGCTCTCTGATGTCAGTTCTAGATTAGAGGCTGAAGTAGACTACAAGAACCTGCTAACGAGAGACTTCTGTAATGTCAATAAAAATGGACCTACTGTACATAATGAAGTTTGTTCACTGCTGGCTAACGTTCAAACAAAACAAAGGCTGTCACTTGAATGGCGTTTTGAGTTAACGTTAGCAATCAAACAATCATAGATAGCTAATAAGATTATGAAACAGAAAAGCTTATTTTATGGATTTCATAAATTTCAGTATGAAACAGACATGCCCACCTTACTTGCAGTCGGATCCCTTGGCATTATGCCGTACACCTTTAAAGAAACCGTATGTAAGATTGTGGCCAAAACTGGTACTGCAATGACTTTCAAATTACTGTAGAGCGGTGTATCCCCTCCCCCTCCCCCCTGACTGGCAGAGCTGGCAACCTGGATGCCGAAACACTACTGATAGGTGGAGGGTGGCGCATCAGGCCAAAACACAACATGACAACATCAACATCAGCTGAGGGCTGCAACTTCACTTTTTAAATGACAATATCCTGGCCGGACTACTGTTGTCAGTGATATAAGTATTTGAAATGAACATGATTTCTTAATGACTAGTGACATATCAGGGCCGTTTTATGATTAATTGAAATACATTTCTTACATACGGTTCCTTTAAATCTGAGCATGCGCGACTCACATGCGGTAGTAACTCACATCGGGTAGTGACAGTAACCTTCTTCTTATTCTTATTCTTCTAAGTGAGTGAATCTTCAGAAGATTCAATTCCATTTTCAATCTTTTTTTAATTACATTACTAATGTATTTCTTATGTTGTTTACTTATTTGCCTTGTTTGAGTTCTCCCTCATCCCACCCACTCCCGCATAGAGCTTTCAAACATGTCCCACGCTGCACTCTTTTGCAGCGCCACCCACAGGTCTCACGGGTCTCTCATGAGATCATGATGTCATTTCAATCGATTTCCAACTTAAAACCAAGATCGTGACACCCCTAATGACTAGGCGAAGAGTTTTAAGGTGGGGAGACTAAATCATTTTTTGGTGTCTTGCAGTGTACCTATGCTGCTTTTTTTTGTCTTGTTTTTCCTACTGTTTAGTTTCATCTTTTTCTACTCAACTATTTGAACAGCTCTATTTCTTTTCCTGAACTGCCACCTACTGGACAGATAAGGCAACAACATAGTAATTATGTGAATAAAAATCTATAACATGTTTGAATGGCCAAAAAAGGACAAATCATGGGGGTATACCACATATTACCTTGGTGTTAGGGTACTGCACATGATGTGAGTGGAAACTTCAGTCATTTGTATTTATCATGCTAAATAATCTGACACCAGGCACTACGCTGACGCCTGCTGCAAAGGAAGAGAGACGTTGAACTTTAAAGTCTATAATGTTGGTTTGGCTCTTCCTTGATTTACTCATCTGCCAAAATATTTTTTAAAAATATGTTCATAACAAAGATGGATGCATGCGATTTAATTTAGAGTAGGTACAGTAATTATTGAGATTATTTTTATTCGCTTGACAGCCCTCTAATATATCATAATATAATTGAATCATTCCACATAAGGCATGATGGGAGTACTCCTCACAACACAGCCCCTAAACAGCCATGCAACACTCAGCATAGGTGTGCAAAAGAAAGCCTTGTTGTATGCATGGATAATCATGTTTGGACATGCATGACACAAATGCTTTATTTGACTAGATTCTACAGCAAACCAGAGCACACAGTTAATATGTAGCGACTGGGCCAAACTCCTTGACAATGAGTGGAAATGTTAAACCAATGTTACGAACATTGTTAAAAACAATGCTTAAGACAAATTAAGCTTTTGCATGATTTTTTCTTTGCTTTGTTTTCTTTTCATTTAGAGTAGGCTTTTTATGTGTGCACAGTAGACCTTCCCTTTACAGACCCCCTAAATCCTAGAGGGTTGGTTTTATATTTCAGACTCCAGGAATGGCTGACTAGGACTAGTGACTCTCACTGGCTGTTTTGTGAGCAGCATGTTTGTGTTTGGAATGCCTCTGTTGGGGGGATGGGCAGTGGCCTTTTCCCTTAACTTGCCCATCACGTTAATTATACTAACTTCCAACCAATCTTCCACTTATCTTGTGAATTTCATACTGCATTGTGCTCAGCTCAAACACTGAAATGGATTTATAGGCAATTATAAAAAAACATCTTCACCGTTCTCAGTTTGCTCTTGGGTTACAATGAGCCTGAAAATTAGGCTAGGTAAATTAGAAGGGTAACTTGGGTTACAATGAGCCTGTAGGCTCTTCCATCCCTATACCTCCTTCATCCAAGTCTAGTAGATGTCAAAAATAAAAATAGTAGAATGATTATAGTAATAGTAAAGTGTTAAAAAACTAGGTCCATTCAACACACTGAAAATAAAACTGTTTTTAGACTTGTCTTGAACTGTTTCTTTTTGAGTCAACCCTCTCCACAGCAGACATCACAATAGCCTAATGCTTCTTCATTGACTTGGCATAAGTCCTTTGGCGGTCACTCATACAGCCCCTTGACTGTAGTGAGAGGATGGTCACTCTGTGTGAACAACTAGCACTTTCACTACAGGCTAAATGAGGACACTGAGGTTAACTGATGTACTGTAAATACAGCATAACTGTGATTTCAGGCAACCCATGTCATACACTCAGAAACAATACACTGTTGTGTTTTACCATAGCTTATAGGTCATTTTATTATCAAATGTATGCTTTAGAAATGTAATAACAATGTAACCTCACAAACTAAATATATGAAATATATAATATATTGTATGAAACATTTCCATCACTTAGTCCTGTCAAGAAGTAAATAATCAGCACAAATCATACCACTTAGAGGGGTACATTTTTCAAAGTGCAGAAAAATTAATGTGTGCACTGTAAGTAAATATAAACCAATTATATAGGCTTATCTGGCTAGAGCCATCAACTTGTCATAGGACCTGGAGCTGAGATTTTTACATATTTAAAAATCACTGGAGCATTTGACAAATCTGATGATCTGCCGAAGCAGAAACAGACATAACACTGTTTATCATCCCTGTACAAATTACATTAATGGCTGCTTTCAAATCCTTGAAATACAAATGGCTGTGTGTGAAGAGGAGATGTGGAAAAGACAGATGCTTAAATTACCTGTTTATTCTCTCAAGTTTCCAGCTCAGTGACTGAGCTTATGTCAGATTTTTTTTCCAGATTTTTTTTTGTCACTGTGAGCATCTTAAGTTAGAAAGGTTGCGAAAACGAAATATATTGCAGTTAAACAAGAAGACAGTTTAGGTAGGCTACTGTACTTCAATTTCTTTCAACAGAGACACGCTCATCACATTGAAAGCTGTGTCCGATCTGGAAACTCACACCATGCCGTGTTCTTAAACATCACACCACTGTTGGTCACCACAGGAGGGGTGTCTGTTTACATTATGGACACTTTTGTGTTGAGGATTTTGTGTTGTTCCATTATGGCTTGTGGCCCCCCTTGACATATGCCCCCAGAGTGATACATGCACTCCTCAGAGATATATGCCAAATCACCAGTGACAGCTGCTGGTGGTGAGCTGGTGGCTGACACAGGAAAATGGGTTTTGGGGAGGGGTGGAGGGTGGAGCATGACAGGGCTTATCAACTACTATCATAATTACGCCAACCACAAAGTGATGTGGCACCATCTGCTTATTCGCTTGTAGAAAACATACCACCCATTAACACATAACCTTAACCTTAGGCAATACATTTTCACTTTCACTAGGTATACTTTCACTGAGCCACAAAAGTATTTTTGTCTGATGAAATAGCATAATTTGTAATGATATTTCTTTCATATTTTAGCCTGAGTGAAAAATAAATATGAAATACTACTGTGGACTAATGTATCATTAAGCTAAATCCTATTCATTAAAATTCCTCTGTCTTTCCTCTAAATTAATTGCTTCTAGTTTTGTGGCTAAATGATTTGGCAGAATAAACAATTCTCATTCTCTTCGGTTAATTGTTTAAGCCACTCAACACCGCATACAAATATTACCTTTATTAGTGTCTCCATAAATCCCTGCGCCGTAGCTCGTGAATGGGCAAGAAGTGCGCCTTGCAGCATCCCACATGGTCCAGGACACACTGTTCCTTTGTATCCTCAAAAGTTAGGCTGCTGACTCTCAGTCCGTCGAACAAGTGAAATGTCTCATGCAAAGAACATGTCAATGAAAACGGAGATAGGCAGCTGTCATTGTAGCTGGATGATTTTACCTCCACCGTATTTTGAAGAGAATAGCGGTCTTAAAGTTTTAAAAAGTCACTCCCATCACAGTGAATCTAGGCTATAATACAATAAATAACAAAAACAGTTAACATTGTTTCAATAACTGATAAATAAGTGAATGATAAATGAACACGCTGAAAGAATGATGTCCTCTACATTTTTACTAATGTAACCTTCTAGGGAGCATGCCTGTGTCAGCGCCACTCCACTCTACTTTGATATCCTGGAAACACGATCACGTGATCACATGTGCCCCCTGGCAATAAGCACTCACAAGGACTTTTCTGTTTTAAGGAAAATGCTGCCATTGAGCGACGTGTAGCCTACGTGTACGGGTGCGTATTTTGACTTGAAAAAAGCGCTAGCCTATATAGGAACTACTAGATAGATAGATAGATAGATAGATAGATAGACAGTATTTAACTGCTCTCATCGTCCTCAGTCATTAAAGTTATTTGTGGCCCAGGTGTATCACGAAAGGGAAATATTAGGCAATACTCTTCTGGTGGGACATGGGATATAAAATAAATAAATAAACTGTCAAAGTACACGCAACAATTATTATTATTATTATTATTATTAATGCATTATTATTATTATTATTATTATTATTATTATTATTTATAGTAGCCTAACATCACCGCCTGACAAACGGTCGGCCCTGTCGTTTTGGATGAAAACATCTGCTAAATCGACCCACTAGTCTACTTTATGTAGAGCTGCGTACGTGTACGTGCGTTCATGGATGTGAAGATGTAGATTTGGAATACCATATCAGAGAAAGTGTCATTTTCATCTTCAATAGCAACAGTTATGTTCGCAGCCACAGGGAGGCGCCCATGTAGGCTATACTTTGCCTTTATCGTCTTATTTAACAGTACTGCTCTGAGCCGCAGGGAGGCGCCAGTGTAAAAGGTTTTTTGTTTAAATAAATGTCATCATTGCTAATATGCAGGCCTTTACGCCGTCTAACTGGTCAGCAACTGAATGTGCATTACATTTTCTGTAATTTAGGATTGTAGCAAGCTATAAGATATGGTGCATAGTTTTGTGGATTTGTTGAAGATACTTTTAGGGAAAGGTTATTTAATTTCTGAAGCTATGAAGATTGCCTTTAAATTTGTCTTTTTTTAACATGCCACAGTGTATCTGTTTGGCAAACTGTCTTGGGCAGCTGTGACCTCTTTTCTAACCTATGTCTGCAACAGGTGCATATAGCCGCCATCATTCTGTACCTAACATGAATACTAATTTAACTAGATGTACCGCAGAGCGGTACAAAATATGACCGTAGGCATATATGATTCTAACTGTCTCACTAAATTGCATTATCCACACTCAATTCTCACTGGTATCTGCTAGACAACAAGCACCAAAACATGATTAGTTCATAGATTTCACATGTAAAATTCATTTTATACAATGCCACCCCCATCTTGCCTGTTCATAATTCTGAGAAATTCTTGAATTGTGTGCATGTGTGCGTGTACATGTTTATGTTTATGTGTGTGTGTGTGTGTGTGTGTGTGTGTGTGTGCGTGCATGCGCACATATGTCTACTGTGTGAGTATGTGTCATACGTATGATTACTGTGAATGTATGTGTGTGCGTGTGTATCTGTTTATGCACATGTGTGCATATGAAATGGGTTAACATGACCCCTGGAGGCAAACATACGGAAAAAATTGGTCATCCTAGGCCCTACGATTCTCAAGATATTCACAGAAAACTGCTGGTGTACAGTCACTAAATGTACACATAAAATATTTTATTGTAAGGCCCCCCATGAACAAAAGTTCACGAAACCATGCATTCGGAGGGTGTCCTAATGATCCCACACTTTCAATTTCGTGCAGTTTTGACCATGTCAGCCAGAGATATTGTGATGAAAACACCTCATTTTTTGCTTTTTCATTTTTAACTAGGTGGCGCAATACATGAAATAAGTGGTAATGGGATGGGTTGACATGGCCCCTTAAGACCAACATACAAAAAAAAGGTGGTCCTCCTAGGCATAGACATAATATACATAGACGCCGCATTGGCTGCTGGAAACAAGAAATGCGGCCGCCATCTTGGACCGGTCATACTCCTCGCTGCGTTGCAGCAGAAGACACAAGATAACAGCACTGTGCAGCATGTTCCTTCTCAAATCGGCGGACCATACTCGGGGGATTTACTTTCCACAAGTAAGATTTAACATAACCGTACTATTGGTTGTATTTTGTGAATAGAATATTACCAGAGAGCTGAGAAGGAGCAATCTTTGATATTACTGAATGAAAATCGTAGCCATCTAGCTAGGCTATGTTTACTCGGTGTTCACCCGAGTATGAACTATGAACTGAGACTTGATAAGTCATATTCCATAACACTGACTTAGATTACAACTGACACAAGAAGGCTATTAGAAATAAATCATACTAGATTTGGCTGGCGAATTTTACACAAGTGGCACAGACTAGCCTATTGGGCAATCGCTAGCTGCTACTTGTAGCATAAGTGTGTTGGTGGTAGCCTCACTATTTCCTGAATAAAGTAACTTTTCAATAGCTCAACTTCTTTATTTATCAAGTAGCTTAGCCAGACAAGCTACACTATACTTGTCATGTGAAATTAGCACAATTTAAAGTAGCTTCCTATGTAGTGAACTAGCCTACTGCTGTGTTTGTGTTAGGCTACTAATACATTTGACTGGGTGGTAGTTTTGTGTGTGTTTTTATTCATGGCAGAGTAACTGATAGTTTAGCTCACTAAAATTTCGAAGTAGCTTGCCCAACACTGTATTATTCACATGTCATTTACCCTAACAAGAATAAGATGCCTCTCAAATTCCTTTTCATTCATTTATTTATTATTTTGTATCTCTCCAGAACAACTGCCTTGTTCAAGAAGACTGTGAATGAACTGAACGGTCTCCTCACACCCCTGGAACTGAGGAAGGTGCAGCTCTTCATTGCAGTACTGCAGGGCATCTGCTACACTGTGACTGAATGTTTGATTTATGAGCTCCACCTTCATCACCTGCATTCGCCACTCTGTGTCCCATTTTCCCATCGTCTGGTTGACTCAGTCCTCTTTTATGGAGTACCCAGTTTACTATGCCATCTTATTTGCCCACCTGCTGTCTGAAGCACTTTTGTTCTCAGCCTAAGTGTACCCAAGCAATTTTAGCAAGGTGGGAACATGCAAAATGACATGCACCAGTTGTCGAAATCATAGAACCAACTGCATCACGGTAACTCTGTCTCACTGAGCCTGTGAAGACACTCCCTGATTCTTTACTGATTGCAATGCACGGGTTGATCTTAGCAGTTTCTAAAATGTTTCTTAATTCCTTTTTATTTAATCTCTTCATTGGGGCTGGAACCTTTCTGTGAACTGTAAATAACAGATGCTGTTGATGAACCCATTGACACTGTACAAGTGACAAGTCACCTTTTTGTCTTGAATTGATGAACTGTTACACTTACTATGCCAAACCAATGTCTGTTTTTTAAGGATCAGAAACAAACCTACAAACTTGCACTTTACCATATTTATGGAACTTGTCTAACAAATGCTGTTGATATTGAACCCAGTTACTCCATTTCCTTTATGCCACACCAATGTCTGTTCATCACTTTATTTTTGATGGAACTGAACTGAAAATGTTAATGGATTCTTTTCTGTAAATTTAAGTCATTAAAACTTGTATCAAACCAGTTTTTGTCTATGCTGTCAAACATGGATTAGTTATGTTCCCAGTTTTAATGTTGGATGTCATCACTTTATAATATATCATATATCAGAATATTCTATTACTGTTAAGCCCACTATGAATATTAAAATATACACAACCATGTTTCCTGTATCATACAGCTTTTCTACTGGGAGGTTTACGACTTATTCTGAGTCAATTTACCCAAGTTTGTCACTAAACCACATAGGCCTACTTGGAATACCCCTCAGATGTCTGAATGGCACTGATCTCACTTAAATGTTTATGGAACCTTTCTGTGGACTGTGAATAATGCTGTTGATGGAACTTTTCTGTCAACTGTGAACTATATTTAACTCATTAAACTTGTATCAAACTAGTTTTGTCTATGCTGTCAAACATGGATTATGTTCCCAGTTTTGATATCGGATGTCAGGTCACTTTATATCATATATCAGAATATTCTATTACTGTTAAACCCACTATGAATATTAAAATACGCTAAATCATGTGTCCTGTATCATAGCTACATGTATGACCTTTGCAGCAAAAAAAAAAAGCGCGCGGAGAATCTGTTCGGTATTCAGTGAGATATGATTAATTAAGTGCGCTGACAGCTCATCTCACCGGCCAAACAGATTACACTGAGTGGAGTGGATGACCGGTCCAAGATGGTGGCTCCAAATCTAGTCAGCGCTAGTAAGGAGTAGCGGTCGATGCGGCGTCTATATATATTATGTCTATGCTCCTAGGCCCTACGGTTCTCAAGATATTCACAGAAAACTGTCTCCGGCCGGTTGGTGTATAGTAACATAAATGCATTTATTGTGTGGCCCCCCATCAACGGATTTCCACGAAACTTGGCGTGCATTCAGAGGGTGTCATAATGATCCTACACTTCCAATTTCGTGCAGTTTTGACTATGTTAGGTCATAGATACCTGCGATTACAACACCTCATTTTTACTTTTTTGTGTTTAACTAGGTGGCGGAAAAAAAAAAAAAAAAAAACCTAAACCTATATGACCTAACCTTCGCTGTGCGGCGGTCATAACAACAGGACGCTAGTTTTAAATTTCTACATTGGTTGCAAGGGCTCACTTACAATAGAGCATCACAGTCCCGCCCCTCCTCCGAGAGAGCTTAGTTTCCGGAAGTAAATTTCCCATTCATTTCTCCCATTGACGTTTTGGAAAAATCTGTATCTAAAGAGTTTTAGAGCATGTCTTAGGCTAATCATCTACGGAGTAACTCATAAGCATACAACATATCATTTCGAGTGAAAAAATGAAGAGAAAGTCCAAAAAAAGTCAAAGGTACAAGACTGTGTACATATTTTCATTTCCGAGCGAAGGAACTACTCATCCCATAAACCACCACGCCTCACTGAATAATATATAAGCAATGCACGAACCAGCGCGAAATCATTTCCGGCGACAGCACACGAACCCTTTCCTCCAAACAGTAATTTTTATATAGTGAATGTGCAGTTAATAGCAGTTATTTCAGGAATAATCGTGCAAATAATCGTGTTTTGGTATTGAATGTTATATTTACCATCGTGTATTTTATATCGTGTGTGTGTGAGAGAAAGCGGTTAACGTTAGCAACATTGTGCAGTGCTTCGTATCTGACTGCCATCCTGATGCATGGACCGGTGCATGGTCTGCTCTTGGACCACCATATTCAGTTTGCTGTGAATTATTACGCATAATGTTCATTAAATGTACAAAGAAGTATTTCTAGGTTAATGATTGATGATATGACTCGTACAGTAAGAAGGCTACAGTAGCCTAGCTAATGTTAACTAGCATTACCAACCTCCCTGCAAAACTCACCACACAACTTTGTTGTTGTCTTGTCCCTCATGCTGGCCCTTACAAAACCCACAAGCTAACCCTCGGACACACAACAGTCAATAATGTGACCCGATTTAAAGTGATTTTCACCCCTTTGGACACTCGTGGATTTCGTCCTTGAAACAGTGAAATATTCACGGGGGCATGGATGGTTTGCTAACCATTTTACTGCAGTGTCTAGCTGCTAGCCGGTGGTAGCATCCAGCTTGCATGTGCTATCAGCTAGCTAGCTAGTTCAAAAATTGAAGTACTTAATGAGATACAGGGTTTTTTATGCCTCGACTAAGTTGAAGTTTCCTATAAACAACAATTCATGTTCATAGAAACAACAAGGTCACTAAAACATTATATTAATGTTAGCAGCATTCTAATGACATTCTAATGTCTGAAAGGCTAATGATTAGCCTATCGGCTACCTGAAAAGTTAAGTGTTTAAACTAGCATTTACAGTGTTTTATGGCCCTAAGTTTGTGTGATATATAAACCACAATCCTTGTTGATACAAGGTACCAGTGTTCGTCTAGAAAGTTTTTATTCACGTTAAGATTTTCGCCAGAGGCAGTAAAAGACTCCGCCATCTTTGTCAATAATTTTCGCTGATAAAGTTTCAAATTATGATCATAACGGCCTTTCCACCAATCAGATAACCTGACAATAGCCAGATGAATGTTGTTCCGCTTAGCTCCGCCTAGCTTCACTCACATCCATCTGGGACCTCTTCCATTGAGAGCGATTTCTGCAACCGACTTTATGGTTCAGCCAATCAGGACGCAGGGCGGGAGTTTCATAGATGTGACATAGCGTAGAAGCGACTGTGAGACTGTTATCAGCGTCACGGGTTGGCTTCGATGTGAGTGGTTGAAGTAGCACGTCAATAGATGACGGACAAGTGGCTTATTCAATCATATGCAAGCATTTTTTGATTAGGCCCAGCCTTCTGAAGCAACACTTCAATGGATCGGTTCCAGATGGATGAGTGGAGCTAGGCGGAGCGAAATTCATCTGGCTATTGTCAGGTTACCAATCAGAGGCATCACTGTGGGATTGTTCAGGATTGTGGGTAATGAAGTACTTATCCAAGACATTGTGATTAAAAGACATTTATTTCAAAACAAGGTTAGTGCCCCTTGAATTTTCGCCCTCTATATGACCATATACACTCGCTTAGTACAGTCGTAGCTGGTTTTGAGTCAAGCGGCAACATTCTAATTTGAACAATGAAGCCTACCCGGAAATGCGGAAAAATTGCAATACATCGAAAATCCGCTACGGGCAGGTCCCAAAAGGGAGCAAATGTCTATAGACCCCCATGTTAAAATGTCCGTTTTCACAGCATAAATTCATGCTTTTACAGGTTGGTCCCATGGACTTTTATTGTATTTGTTGGTAGTTCCCAAGTGCCTGACAACTGTGAGGGGGGTGAATTTTTTTCTAACTCGTTAGTTTAGATCACATTTAGATATTAAATGTATGAATAATTAAGGGCGTGGTCAACTTGATTGACGGCCGGTGTCGAGGCAGCAGACGACGTCACTAGCTGAGTGGAGGAAACTCCGAAATTATGTCTTGGCTGTGATCCTACACACCACATCCTTTCTGAAAATGTTTATTCAAATATCTGACGTAAAATGGGTTGCTATTAACTGAAGCCTACTAACCGACACTTTAAGAAGACTTCGCTCCAGTTTTTCAGGTAAGTGACATTCCACTACTATTTCACGTAGATTAGCATTATAGCATCCATGTTAGTGGGCACTGTAGCAGCTATAGGCTACGTTAGCGTCAAATCATTTCAAATAAGTTTATGTCTAAAATGATGACCGAATGGCTGAAGCACACACATAAATTTAGTTAACTTGAATAAAGTTAACGTTAGTGAAAACCGATTGTGCCCCCGTTGTGAGTTAGCTTAACGTTTGCCATACTAGCCAGGTGTTTGAGTCAATGATCAGACAGCTGTAACGTTAAGCACGTTAACGTTAGTTCACAAATATACAGGGGTAACAATGTGTTCTCGTCAAAAAACCTTTTGTAAATACTCTCTGTGTGAATGCTAAGTCCGTTGTCAATTTATATAGTCTTTGAGTTGTCACATTTAAGATAGAAAAGCGTTCGTTCAGATGATAACTTCAGCCGAAGCATTAGCTAGTGGAGGTAAAATTGTGAACCACTATGAACCATTGGCTATACGTTGAACATGGAGCTGATAACGAGCGATAACGTTAGCTAGTCACCATAACTGTTGTTAGTTATAACTGACGTCTGAAACTTTTATTGATGCCGTTTATTTGTTAAACACAAATTTGAAACAACACTTCTTGTCTATGCAAAGTTTCCCTGTAGGTGATCCAGACAGGCTGGGTGCTGGAGAGGGCTCTGGACTCCTAACTTCACTTCTCGTCTGTGCAGTCGACTCAGAAGCATCACTTCAGTACTGATTCCGTAGTACTTTGACATTTTTCATACATTTAAATGGAGCAACCTACTGGATTCAATATGCCTAGCTGTCTATTCCAGACATGGTTAGCATACTGAACAAACATGAATGCATTTCAGACATTTAGAGTGGCCTTTTATTGTGAGCAGTCCGGGGCACATCTGTGCAATAATTATCATGACCTCTTTTGATAAAGTCACACATGGAAAGTAGCCTTTAAATCAGCAGGTTTTGGTTGGATACAGATTGGATAATTAAAGAATATGGCATCAGTGACTGGCTATTGTTTGACTGGACCTTGGCCTAACTGTTAATAACTACCTCAATGGGGTGTAGATATGAGCTTACACTGTTCCACTGAAAACATTAAAATACAAGAAATGGTTGTTCTTTGAACTTTGAATACACCAAATTTGGTTTTGCTTATTGCCTGCATAAACAGGACATGTGCAAATAGTTGAATACACCTGTCCTGTCCCCAATCAGCTTAGTTCTGTGAGTTTGTTCATTATACATATTGGGAGTATTTTTTAGCTTAATTTGTGAGCACTTGTTCATAGTTTGCAGTAAGTTCAAGGATGTGACATATATACCAATATTTCTGTTTTCAGATCTGGAACATTTTGAAATCCTACCAGATGGGGCACAAGTCATTGAGCAGTGGCAACTTCTGACTTCAAAGACTTTGTTCACCAGCAGACCCCTTGATTACCTTTATTTACAGCATTTGCATCTGTCAGTCTTTAAAGTGATCTAATATGTATTGACTATGTATTAGCTTAGTACATATTAGTTTTTGATAGATAGGTAGATAGATAGGTAGATAGATAGATAGATAGATACTTTATTGATCTCCAAGGGAAAATTCAAGGTCTCAGTAGCATACAGACATCACACACAACATGCACTTACAGAACAGAAATGGGTTTGGCATAAGTAAAGGGTAGGTGTAACATTCATCAATAGACAAAGTGAAATGTACTGTATAGTCTCAATGGGTTCAATATCACCACACCCCAGCCAAACCATTTCACCTGGACCTCTAGTCCCAGGTTAAGAGCCCATGGACCTCCTTGCCGCCTCCTCCCCATGGTGAACTGCCAAAACAGAAAGGTAAACATTTTATTAGTCATACCTACTTACAAGATAATACAATAATGCAAACCAACACCACTTGTTGTAATCAACAAAAGTACAGTTGTTGTACAATGCTGTAGTACTATTGTGGATCTTGGAGGACTTGGTGGAGCTCACCACCGCAGCCAGGATGGAGTTCAAACCCTCGAAGTCAAGGAGTCTGGTCCTGAAGCGGGGCCGGGTCCAAGATCACTTCCGGTTTAAGATCGGCGACGACACCATCCCCACGGTAACCGAAAAGCCGGTCAAGAGCTTGGGAAGATGGTATAGATCTGACCTAAACGACAGAGCAAGCGTAAGGGAGATGCTCAGCCAGGCAGAGGAGTGGCTGCAAGCCCTGGAGAGGAGTGGTCTACCAGGGAAGTACAAGGCCTGGGGTTACCAGCACGGCATCCTACCAAGGCTCTTGTGGCCACTGCTTGTATACGAGGTCCCCTTGACAACGGTGGAAGCTTTGGAAAGGAAGATCAATAGCTCAGGAGATGGCTGTCAGTCCCCAGAAGCTTTTGCTCGTTGGGGTTATACAGCTCGGGGTCTAAATTACAACTGCCCATCACGTTTGTCGTGGAGGAATTCAAGGCTGTAAAGGTCCGGTTGGTCATGATGCTGCGGGACAGTGAGGATCAGGCGGTGCGGCAGGCAGACATCACCGTGAGGACTGGCCGGAAATGAGAGAAGCAGAGGAGCGGTTGCAACATGCCGACATCACGGGCACTGTGACACAGGGGAGGTTGGGCCTTGGAGTCATTACCCGAGCAAGCTGGAAGGAGGCGAAAGAGAAGGAGCGTAGGGGAATGGTGCAAGAGGAGATCCGAGCTGTGGAGGAGGAGAGCAGGCAAGCCAGGGCAGTGGCTATGAAACAGCAAGGCAGCTGGACACGGTGGGACAGCGTCCGTGGAAGATCCCTTAGCTGGAAGGACATCTGGAGCATGGAGGGGCATCGACTGAAGTTCCTGCTGAGCTCTGTGTACGATGTACTGCCAACACCGACGAACTTGCAAAGGTGGAGGCTGTCAGAGGACCCATTTTGCGCACAGTGCAAGAGACCAGCAAACCTTGAGCACATCCTGTCATCCTGTCAAGCAAGCCTGACCGAGGGGAGGTTCAGGTGGCGCCATGATAAAGTGCTGGCGCAACTGGCGGAGGTACTAGAGAGAGAGAGGAAGCAGAGAAGACCCCAGACTCAAACCAAAGGCCCCCGCTTCATCGGCTTTCTCAGGCCAGGGGAAAAGGCGGGCAAGGAGGGCAGGTGTGCAGGGATCCTTGGCACGGCACAGGACTGGGAAATGAGAGTTGACCTGGGTAGGCAACTCAGGTTCCCGGAAGAAATTGCCAGCACCAGCCTCCGACCAGATATTGTGCTCTGGTCTCCTGCAACAAAGCAGGTGGCTTTGATAGAGTTAACGGTACCCTGGGAGGAGAGGATCGAGGAGGCACATCAGTGCAAGTTGGGGAAGTACCAGCCGCTCATCGCAGAGAGCCAGCAGAGGGGCTGGAGAGCCTGGAACCTACCAGTGGAGGTGGGGTGCAGGGGATTCCCAGGACAGTCCCTCTGGAGAGCACTAGGGAGTCTTGGGGTTAGAGGTGCAACCCGCAAGAGCCTAGTGAACAGCATTTCAAAGCAGGCAGAGCGGTCATCCAGGTGGCTGTGGATGAAGCTGAGTGAACGTTGGCAAAGCCAGGCGGGCAGAGAGGAAGGGAGTAGAGTTGCACGGTAGGTCCCAGATCGGCAGAGGGAGCAGTTCCAGGACGCTGGTTCTGCTGTCAAGCCCCACTGAGGTGTCGTGGGCTTGTTGACGAAACATCAGTGAAGTGGGGTGCCCACTTGAAAACCCGATGATGTTGACAGGTCCATGCCGTGCAGCTCTGCCCTTAATGGAAGACGTCTGAGGGGAGCGACTTCAATGCTAGCCACCACACAGAGGGAGCAGGACTCAACTCCTGCCAGGCGTGGTGGCTGCGGTATACTCTACTCTACCGTTTAAAGACATTAAAGACATGCGATTTGAAATGGGTCTTCAGTGACAAAGTACACTAATATTGGCATTGTTATGCCAAACACCGGACACTGTAACTGGATTTAACGTTTTGATAATAGCCTTACAAGGGGAAATAAGGCAAGCTAACCGAACATGAACGCTGGATCGTGAAATCGCCACCGATGAGAAATTTCAATGTCATCTTAGATCAAACTACCACTGACAACTTTAGAGCAATATAGCGATTTCAAAATGTGGTATTAAGAGTTAATCAAAAATAATTAATGATGTACAAGTTAACTAATACCCTACAATTTTGTTATCAATTCACACCATTCACGTTGACAGAATACAGCGAGCTGGCTGATGTTATCGTAAATTAATTAACGTTACAATGATGGCTGCCACTGAGGATATGAGATGGATAACGTTAATTACAAAACAATAAAGGCAAAGATACATTTTTGTCAGTATGAGTTGCTGAACCTGTAAACTGCTAAGTTACTCTACGTGAGTTGGTGAACCTGTAACGCTAAATTACTCTACGTTATTTGACCGTAACTTCAGCAAGGGAGGGATAGCTAACGTTAGTTTATTTTACCTAGCTGCTAGAAGCTAGAATCTGCAAACTCAACTCTTCATTCTCAACTTTTCAACCGTTCACCCGAATATAACCTTTCAGCATACAACATTAAAAAAAGTGTCTGAACATGGCATTAAGAAACATACATGAACTTCACGTTAGCAGATCAAACTTACCAGCAATGTTACAGCAACCTCTGTGCCAGTCCATCTTGTAGGCCTAACGTTAGCTGAGGCTGCTCGGCGTTCACCTGCTTGCTCAGTCTCATAGAAAGCCCTGCCCTTTTACCCATATATGGATTGGCTAGGAGGTAGGCGGGGTTAGGATTTCCCAAGGTTTTCCAAGATGGCGCCGCCCATACCCCCCATAAGCGGCTTCATAACCGTTCTTCAGAAAATCTATGGGTGACGTCACAGACGCTTTGTCCATATTTTTTACAGTCTATGTTTTGAGTCTACCATGTGTAGTTAAATTTTTATGGCTTATACCCAAATTGTCAATGGAGAAATTGCATTGAATTCTTACTTCCGGAAACTCCTGTGGGCGGGACTGTGATGCTCTATTGGCATGAGCAGTGGCGTCATGCCCATTGAAATTAAGGCGGCACGTGCCCCCTCAGATTTTTCCTCCCTGATATTTTTTTTTTCATAGCTTTGTTCCTATTATGCTGCATAATAAGCCAGAGCCTGTAACGACTCAAATGTATCTTTCTGGATGTGTAATAAATCGTAGGCTACCAAAATAGTTGAAGACCGATCAGCAGCCCTTTTCCTAATAGCCAACTCACACACGCACATTGAGCTCGTAATGTTTTGCGTGTGTTGAACTGTTACAGTTAACTTTAGGCTACTGTTTGAACAGTTGAACTGTTACAGTTACAGTGTTTGGTTACAATCAATGGTGTTGAAGTGGTAAGGAGGCTAAGCAATAAAAAATAGAAGAACTATTTGTGGTTGACCTGGACATTTTGACTTGGTTCTAAAAAGTTAGAACTATGGATTTGATGTTGGCCGCGAATTCCGAAGCTACGTTAACGTTAGCCTATGTTGTGTCAGTGTAGCGTAGGCTACTCTTACAAATATTACAAATATTTGGCTTACAGACATCTGCTCTGTTTTGTCTTGTACGTGACAAAGTCTCCTGGTTCAATTGTTTCCAGTTTCATAGAAACGAGGGTGTTAATTTTGCAATAACTACAAAATCCAACCAAGTATAGGCCAAGGCATCGCGTTGTGATGTTTCTACAGTTATTTTCACATATCTGGCAGCTAATCCATGTAGTGAAAAGGGATAGGCTACCCGTTCAAAAGGAGGCCTACAGTTGTTTTATATAAATAGGATCGCTATGACAGTGATGTAGAGGGCAAGAAAATAATAGCAGGCTCTCATGTATCAGGTCAAAATTGCTCATGATTTGCAGGTAGCAACTTACAAATGAGGTACCTATTGCTTGCCATAATGGTAATGAGAAATATATTAGGCCTAGTAAAATATTCAAATATTTAGTGTTAACCTTAGGCTACTCAGCACTGAAACCTGTCAAGCTTCTTTCAAAGTCCTTCATCACATGAATTAAGATTAAAATATTTTAATTTCTGAAGAGAAAGTCCAAAAAAAGTTAGCTTGCATGACGCCCCTGGGCATGAGTGTTTTGGGTTGTGGGCAGCATCATCTGAAGTAATTTCCCCAGAGTTCCTCATCAGGACACAATGGTATAAAACCATGTTTGGATTATCTTGCTAAATCTAGCATGGCGTTGGTACAAACAGATGCATGTTGTTTAGTGAATTTGTGACCTTGTTTTTGTTTACAGTTACATTTCACATGTTCCTTTCTTACTAGCCTACTGCAGTTTTATTTTTTTGTTCAAAGGTTCAAAAGGCCTGTTTTATTGTTTTGGGGCTTGCTCAAGTTAAAAAATGGAGTTGTGCACAGGAAAGGCATTTTAAAAGTCTAAACTTTTTTGCAGATCACGTGCCATGTGACCAGGTCATACATAATGGTGCGTGTTGACAGAGTTAAAGAGATCCTTTAAAGAAGTCCTTTTTTCCACTGACTCACAGAGTCAAACACATATGTGTCTGACAAGTACTAAGAGATGGCGATCACATGATTATTACAAAAAGGCTTCAGAGTAAAGATGATATGTCCAACTCAGATTTACACAGAATAGAATATTTCTAATAAATTACTTTATTTTCCTCAAGAGAGACTCAAGAGACTATGCTGTGACACAACGCTCAATGCTGATGCATGAATGACGCACAAACTTTCAATCTATTCATGAAAATTTCCCCTGGGTGGAAGAAAAGCCCTGTCATGGAGGGAGCAAAATATAGACTTGTATCGGGAAATATAGGCTCTTAAATATATAGACTCTCACATTACTGGTCATGTTGTGAACTGCATAGTCATTTTATGAAAAACTGGATTGGACTGTTGAATTCATAGTTGGTTGTCACATTGAGAGTGAGAGCATGTATACACAGCATTCTATGTGTCCAGCAGCAACATAGGGATGCTCTTCTCTTGTGTTCCCCAGCAGACTGGCCCTTTGCACTGCAAGATGATAAAGGATTATAGTGGGGTAATCTGCTTGCCAGCCATCTGCCTGCTTGGCTAAAATTAAACCTGAGAGCAGAGCCGTTGCAGTGCACCTTGATGAAGGCACATTAGCAGGTGAGCCATATAGCTGACAATAGTTGATCTAACCACTGTAATGGCTCGTTCTGAATGGCTTTAAAACAAATTATGCCACATACCACTCAATAAATCTGTTACAGGTCCCCTGATTTAGCCATTTGTGATCAGGAATGCCAATATAATTCATGTACACTCCAGACAAACAAACTTGAATAACTGAGGTAAAAGAACATCTGTTACAAAGCTGAATGATTTGTTTAATGGCAGTTTCATCTTGACACAAAATATTGCCTTATTATTACAAATGCTGTTAAATTGCACCACTTGAACAACGCATTTTCTTAGCAGGCCAATTAAAAGTATTTGTATGAGTATTGATCCTCAAACTGAGTAACAAATAGAGGCTAATTTGCTGCATGGTTATAGGCACATCAATTCAGATACATGTTAATGCATTTTACATGAACATACATTTTTAATTTCTCATTAACTGAAACCACTCATATATTAATGGATATTTAATGCACTTTCTTTCCATACAACCATTTACCAAAATTGTAACTAATGCAATGAATGATTTTACTTCATGTAAAATATGCAACTGTTTATTGCATTAGTGATTGTTGATCTATGGACTTTTATATACATGACAAAAAGATATCATGTTCATGTCATCAGATTATTTGTAAAGCCTCTTCATCTCATATACAGTATATACCCACTGTCCCTCGTAAATGTTTTCTTGTAGACAAGCCCTTACAAAAACAAATTATAGTAATACTATAAGATTTCTATAGTATTTCTATACTATGATGTCCAAAAATACCTCAATAATAAGAAATTTTTATTTGCCATTTGTACACGTGCAGACAGTACAGTATACAAGAATTTTGTTGTACAGTAAATAGGAATTTTGCACTAATGTTGTCCTATAGTGGTCTTATGTGGTCTTCTGGATTACTGCACGGGCCTACCGTGCCCAGCCCAGGGGCCCAAGGGGTCAGGGGGCCCTGAAGCCCAAGCCATTGCATGAAATCATTCCCTAAATATAAACACATCATGTAGGCTATGAATCAGATTTAATTAAAGTATTGGCCATCCCCAAAATGCACCAGAATACAGGAAATCACATCAAACAAATTAAACATTCAACACACACACACACACACACACACACACACATACACATATGCGACAATTAGACAATTAGTGTCTATAATATGCCCAAAATACTATAAGATTAGTTATTTTTCGTTCGTGACTAGAGTGACTTGAGCAAGGACATATTGTAACAAAAAATGCTATGCATAGTTAATGTAAGCTTTTAGCACAGCGCTTATTACCAAATGATCCATGGAAACGTACTGTATTTTACAAAGATTTTTTCCAAATGTTTTGTGACATTACATCAGAGACTTTAGAAATGAGAACACACGGCACTTTAAGAATCCTCCTTAGAAATGTACGGGGATAGTTTGTAACGGCAAGATGGCAGTTGTCTACACATATCCCGCTCCTTCCCCCACCAAAAGCTGAACAGAAAAGCCTGCCCTGTAATGTAAGTAACCAGTCACATTGTTGGAAACGGCATGATTGACATTTGCCTTCTGTTTACTTCCCTCTAACCATGGTAACAGTCAGGCCAGAGAACAAGTTAACCCAAAGAATAACATATTTTTAAGCATTTTTAACAATTTGGGGGGATATATTTATACCTTTCAATTCACATTTACACAATGATTCACCTGATGTACTTTTTGTGTAAATATAACCTCCCTATTGACCACCCCCCCACACACACACACACACACACAATGGGACTACAAAGTGCTGGACTACGGGTCACCGGCCATGTTAGTGGCATCCACACTTTTGGGGCCAGTGCAAGCAAAGGCTATCATTGGGCTATGAGGGGCTAATGATCTGGGTGATCAAGCTGTGAGAACAAAAACTTTTACATTCCCAGGCTGATTATTCTACAGTATTGGCCTAAACCCACACACAATGTCACCTCAGTGCGTTACCCATAAGCATGTAGGCAGTTCAAACTTAGGTATGCTTTTAAGTAACAATGCCAGGCACATACAACATAAAGCTGAACAGGTTGATAAAAGGAGTTTAATGGTTATAGTTAGCAGTCAATTTCACAGGTAGCCTGCAGACAAGTTTCTAATTAAAACACCAACAGCTCATGTAAAATAGCAAATCTCAAGATCTCATTTAAGACTAAACAGATTTAAAAATTGTTTTGTTCCAATTTCTATTAGTATTCTTAACAAACAACTTAAATAGACATGCACCTGGGCTGCACCACATGCTATTCTTATGCATTTATTTATTTTTGAGCATCACCTCATTTTTAACTGCCATCCTTTGTACCCATCTCGTGCTGCCAATGTATTTATTTATCTAACGTGTTGTCTGTCATGTCCCTGTTGATGTACAGTATGTACTGGGTTATGCTTTGATGAGTCCAAGACAAATTTCCCCATGGGGACATTACAGTTTTTCTCGATCGTTTTGATACCTGTGTCAACTCTGAAATCACACTCTCAAAACAGTTAACACCCGTGTCTGAACAAAAGCACTCTGGACAAAATGACACATTTTGCTTGCAAAAGGCTGTTATTCTCTCAAAACACTTAAAACATGCAGCAAAAGCAAATCTTGCCTTCAAACACTACAACTTGTTGCCAATTCAAAAACACTCTTTAATCAATCATTACACACTGGGCAACAAAATGCAAAATCTAGTTCTCAAAATTAGCATTTTTGCTATGTCTGTTTCATTACTTTCTCATTTTTCTAGTATCAGAAAAAAACTCTGAAAAGACAAAATGTACTGAATAAAAAAACAAATTATTCATTCCTCCCAAGATGTAACTGTCATTGACATGTAAGACTTACAGCAAACACCTAGCAAGATACTGTACATTTCATTGAACTACAACTTTCATCGAAATAGACATACAGTGAAGACCTTTTGTACTGTTTTCTCCACCAAATAGGCAATACAGTACTTTGTCTAAATGTGCATTAGATCCATACTTGCAAATAGCAACACAGAACAGACATCTCTTATGTAGAATGAATGATTGCTGATTGAAGAATTGTGCAAAGGAGTTTCACACAGGTGTATCAGAAATTCAGACTTATGCAAGGAATCTATACCACCTGTGAAAAGATGTTTTCCTTTTGTTTAGCATGGGAAAACCAATAGAGTTTGGGGCTTTTGAATGACACCTGTGTTAACTGTTTTGCAAAAGGGTGAACCCAATGAAAATGTGTGAACACATTCGCAAGAGATGACTTCTGCTGTGCAAAGAAAGTAGTCATGAAGACCAAGTGGGTTCTAGTTTACTTAAGCAGGTAAAAGCAATCGAGAAAAACTGTAAAGTATATTCTGATCAAGATGTTATAGATGATTAGCCTGGCGAGCCAGACCCACATTAAAATGTAGGGTCTGGGCACTCACCGTTCGTAGTGCTCAGTCCGAGGGGCGGGATAATCAGTTGTCTTTCAAATTCCCTCTGCACGCAATAGGATGCAATAGGATATTTGTTTTCAAGTAGCAGGGAATTCAAGCCAAACCGTTGCAACTCTGCCATCAATCATTATGTTAAGCCCACCAAACGACTCTATACACGATTTCAAAGGCCTGATTAAGTTTCGATTTCTGGAGCTCACAAGCCAACGGAGAGTTGCTAGACTAGCCCTGGCAGCAAATGTAATTTGCGCGTCTAGATTTCTAGGCTAATAGATGATGAAGTAGATGAAGTTTACAGGTTTATAGCACCATGACTAGGCTAATCATTACTCACAATACACAAGCTTTATCAATTATGGTGCAATTTGATGTTAATTAAACCTCCATCCTTACATGAGTCAGCATATATGCCAGCATCAGTCATCAACAATTCATTGATGAGGAGAAAATAGAAATGGCAGGTACTGTAGTGGCGGTAGAAGTGCAGTGGGGAAAGACATGTAACTTGTCTGGACTAATACTTCAACTTTACATGCTATATGGCACAATTAGCTATAGGAAATATTTACAGGTTCCTTTTCCATCAAACTTCAGCTAATCAAGCCACATTCAAATTTTAGGAAACGTTACTAATAGGGAGAGCAGTCCTCTTGCATACACATAAGAAAATATAGACATTTTAAATTAGCTTCTATTCATCAGTTTCCTTCAGAAGAAAAAACTCATTATTCCACATAATCTGGCTTCATGGCTCTCAGTGACCTCTCCAGTCATGTGAGATCAAGCTTCACACAGGAAACAATTGATAGCATCATATTTGCTTAGTTTCCTAATTGGTTTAGGCAGACAAACCATATTGTAAGTTCAGTTTAGCTTTACCATGTGTAAGTCTTCAATATTACACAGTGAAACAAAACCAACAAAATTACATGGGTTAATGTCACATCATGGGGACACTGTATTGGAAAGGTGGTTGGACAGGGGCTGGTAACACTAAATTGATGTGATTGAATAATATGTAATATATCAGAGCACCAATAGACTAGAATAGAATACTAGAGAGGCATGTTTTGATGTATGGTGATTGACATACATTCAATCTTCTTTGCCTAGCTCATTATATGAAATATCACAGTACAGGCCTACAGTATGAACGCTTTTTCAATCGCTAACAAGCACTTACCCATACTTCAGATACTTTTTCTAAACTCTTAACACAGACTCGCACCTACAAAACACAATGGGCCAAATGGATAATTTTCTTCTCAAAAACACATTTTGTTAAATATATTACTAACACATCTTTCTCTGCACACACTAACTTTACCAAAACACTGGAAATGGGTCATTCTACAAAAAGGTGGAAATGCTAGTCCCTTACTTTTGCAGACCCTTAAATCATTTCATTTGACCCAATGATCACATAATTATATATATTCAATAAATATAGACTGTCCTTGGGATGATGAGAAATAGTTAATTTATTTAATCTTCTCTTTTTATTATTTCTAAAAAAAATAATGATCATACAGGGAAGTTGAGCTGTGTACTTTTCATTTAAAAATATTATTTTCTTAAATCAAATTTCACATACATTTAACTTTAACACAGCATAAAATCAATAGAACACTGAAATGGTAAAAAAATAAATTATAAATGTGAATCATATTAAATAATTTTTTGTCCCACAAAATTCCGTCATTGGTGTTACTCTACACAAAACACTTTTATTTTGACATAATGCACAGGTTCTTTGACGTTTCTCTTGGGTCAAGAGGTCAGTTGAAGAAGTGCAGTGGACAAAGGCATAATGTTTGTGAGATGCCTTACTTTATTTGTTTACAGTTTTTTTCAGTCGCTTTGGTGCTTTTCTCAGATCAGAATGAAAATTCTCATAACTATTAGTTCAACCTCCACAACATTTAGTCATTTGTGCACATCATAGTAGCAATTTCTCCTTCCTCTGAACAAATTGCAAATGCTTTTGGACATGTATCAGTTGCTTTGTCATGTCAGTCAAAATGAACTGACTTATGGATGCTGTATAGTCGTTCCCAATAAAACTCATAGTCTTCATTTCATTGCTTGAGTCATTACATACAAAACTGGTGAACTAGTTATCAAATTATGTTACAATGCCATAAAATTGCAAAGAGCATAAACAGTAAAAATGTGAAACGTACATATTCAGTGTCTTGTACTCACTCTCCTAACTACAGCAATTTCTAACTTTACTGTAGTTTTCAAATGGCTGTACAAGTACTGTATAGTGCTGTCTTGAGCATGTTTAGGTAGTGTCACCAAGTTCTGACCTTTTTTTGCATGGAAAAACACTGAGAGAATAAACTGCCATAATGAAAACATGACAAAGCCATTTACTATCTTGTTCATAAACGATGGTGTGAAGACTTCATATTTTGATGACACTGGCAGTTTCATTGACATAAATACTTGCTTTTGAGGAATGGACTATCCATTTTGGGCAACTGACGTGCTTTTGCAGGTTATCCACTAGATTTTGCAGTTTGCACTAATTGTTTTGAGAAATGCACTAACTGCTGTGCAAATGTTAATAGTGATATGAGAAAAGCACCAAAGCGACTGAGAAAAACTGTAAAATATCATGATTTGTTTTAGAATTTTAAGTGTGGCTTTTAAAGATGTCATTGGTGTTACTCATTTTATAGCTGTGTGGGTGTGAAAAAATATATATTTAAAAAGTATGTTTAATAATTAAGTGATTTTTATATTTCTGATGACAGGAGGTCTGTCACATGGCAGCCATTTTTGTAAAAAAATCATTTTTTTCTCGAAATTGTCATTGGTGTTACCGTCATTGGTGTTACTTTCTGATCGGTAGCCTAATTAGAAAATAACACAAAAAATGATATAAATGAATTAAGCTCTACTTTTTGTGGATTCATCAATTTCACAAGTTAATTACAGTTTTTTTCAATCGCTAACAAGCGCTTACCCATACTTCAGATAATTTTTCTAAACTTATAACACAGACTCACACCTACAAAACACAATTGGCCAAATGGATAATTTTCTTCTCAAAAACACATTTTGTTAAATATATACTAACTCTTCATTTCAAAACAGAACACATCTTTCTCTGCACACACTAACTTTACCAAAACACTGGAAATCTGACTCAAAATGAAATTATTCTGTCAAAGAATAACACTTGTTTTCACTTCACAAGGTACATGCAGTCAATCAAAGTACACCAGGTTTCAAAATACTGGCTATTGTTGACATTACAACAACTGCATAGACTTTTATGTCTTACAGGTATTTGCATGCAAAACATGCTATCCACCGTTTTTACACTAAATTTCTTGGTTGGGAACTGTATGTCCACATGCAATGTTCACATTCAAAAGCATTCCAGTAAAAAGCAAATCATTTTTTTTCCCTTTACTGTTTACTACAGGAGGTACAGTAGAAATACTGTTTACAGTATGATAGAACAGAAAAGGTTTTACAGTATTGCTTACAGTGAACAAATTATCCATGAAACACACAAGAGCATTCTGAACAAAAAAACAACAGCAAAAAAGCCAGATAAAAAGGGGGGGAACTAAAAAAAGCCCAACATTACTGTATCTAATCTCTCATTTAGGCCACATGTTTTCATAAACATCGCATTGATTACATGGTCAATGATAGTGGCATGAATTTCATTTCTGACAACTGTTCTTGCAGCCTTTGGAATGCCACCACCACACATTCTTACACCTCTACCTTGCCCTCTCTTTGGGCCTGCTCTTCTCCCTGACCCTGCTCCTCTCACTGCTCCTGCACCTCTCACTGCATCTCTCACTGCTCCTGCACCTCTCACTGCATCTCTCACTGCTCCTGCACCTCTCACTGCACCTCTCACTGCTCCTGCACCTCTCACTGCACCTCTCACTGCTCCTCTCACTGCTCCTCTCACTGCTCCTGCACCTCACTGCACCTCTCACTGGGCCTGCTCTTCTCCCTGACCCTGCTCCACTCACTGCTCCTGCACCTCACTGCACCTCTCACTGCTCCTGCATCTCTCACTGCATCTCTCACTGCTCCTGCACCTCACTGCACCTCTCACTGCTCCTGCACCTCTCACTGCACCTCTCACTGCTCCTCTCACTGCTCCTCTCACTGCTCCTGCACCTCACTGCACCTCTCACTGGGCCTGCTCTTCTCCCTGACCCTGCTCCACTCACTGCTCCTGCACCTCACTGCACCTCTCACTGCTCCTCTCACTGCTCCTGCATCTCTCACTGCATCTCTCACTGCTCCTGCACCTCACTGCACCTCTCACTGGGCCTGCTCTTCTCCCTGGGTCCCTTGCTCTTCCTCTTCCTCATCCAGACATTACAGTGTTTGTCTTTTTCTTTTTCTGTTTCTACCTCAAAGTCCTCCTTTTACTGTATAAGTGTCAATGTAATAGAAAAAATAACCCCTGCCACTGAGTCTAAGCCAGACTGGAATCAGCTGTGGTTGGCCCAATTTACCCAACATATATCAGTTGTGTGTCAATTATTCAATTGTTTGTTTATTATCAGCTAAGATATATTGTTTTTGAACTGATATCATTGCAGAAGCAGAGGTTTTTATACTGTATCTAAGGTTTGGAATATTGTCTTTGCTATTGTGGGATGTTGTGTGTTAACATTCGTAAATACTGCAAAAACAATCCATAATTTTGTTGGGAGGTATAGCTTGTTTGTTAAGAAAATGTAAGCATTGTGGAAATGTATTCACTGACTGCATATCGTATAAAAACGACATGAAATGTGTGAATGGTATGGCCACAAAAGACTGATGCTGTGCTAATTGTATTTAGAGTTTTGAAAATGTGACAACTGGTTGGACAAACGCTTGTTAGCGACTGAAAAAAACTGTAATGTCAGTATGCAGTGCACATAACAAAGACACAATGTTAAGTTAAGTTTTTTTTTTTTATTTAACCTTGTTAACATGTCCATAATGGTATTATTTTTATATAATACACAGTATATCAGGAGCAAAATAAATATTCAAGACCATGGCTGAGTTTTTCCACCTTGAAACTTATCCAACAGTCTCAAAAAGCCTGGATATGTCACAAACCTAAAGAACCAATTCCGACAACTTGTAGCCAATGTCTAAGTGTCTGAGAGTGTATCATCAGAGGCGAGGCTGACAAGTTCTGTGAATACTATGAGGCCAAGGTGTAGAGATATATCCAAGCCATTGACAGGATTTTATTTTATGAAATACAACTCCTAAATATGTAATTTTGAGGTACAGAGATGCAATTTTAAGGGCCTATTTAAAGCAATACTAGGGATAATGTTTACTGATGCAATTTAGAAATATGGATATGTTTTTAGACAGGATGAGATCCAGGTAGGGAAAAGGACTAAAAGGTAAAAAAAAAACCTGTACTTCTTACTAATGCAATGCACATGTGTTAGATAAAGATTTAAGCAAGATGAAATCCAGGTAGAGAAAAGGTCTAAAAGATAAGAAAAGAGTATACTGACAACATGAGGTTGGACAAAACATTTGTAGCTGCAACTACTGCTCCTGTGTTTTTGTGATTGCATTAAAGGCAATGTTTACTTGCACAACCATCACGCCACTGTTAGTATTTAATACCATTTAACTCCTACAAAGGCAAAAGTAGACCTTCTTGCATTGTTGGTAACCTCTCATTTGTGCTTTTGCTCCACCAAAATGGAAACAAAGATTTTTTTTTCTTCAGGTAGCGACAACTGTGCTCTAAAAATGTGCTAAGGGCTAAGGCGTGTCATTGGATTAGTCGCTTAGCATATGCCTTAGCTTCCCTCTGTCCAGCATAACCACCTTCAGAGGGAAACGTGTTTAGAACTAGTTCTGGCCTCATCTAGCTTAGAATCCATGGCTTGTTTCACAAGAATGAAGAATTTGAAAAACTTTGTTACTTACCTTCTTGTTGTATTTGCACAGTTCACCTTTGGTAAGTAACATTTATTGTTTGCTGTTCTTTTATTATTTAGGTAATGAGGATTATTGATTCTTAATTTGTCGTACTTCTATGTATTTTAACTGTTGCTTGTTCAGACCTTCTTTACATGCTACTTTCTCTTATTCACTTTGTTCTGTTCATTTGTGTACGAAATACATGCTGCAACAGCAAGTGAGTACATTTTGTCTTAATTTTATTGTTTAGTGTCAAATCTGTTTTAAGTGTTATTCATTATAAACAAAGTCATGTTAGATCTTAAAACATGTAGTGCTGCCTAGTAAAAGTGATATTTGATGTGACATACAGTCAAGGTACATGGTCAGTCTTAAATCAGAGGTTATTTTAGCATGCATGACGTAATACACCTGTAATCCTTGTCAGGTGGATAAAACAGAGAGGTCATAAGTAGTGCTAGGTTTCAGTATGGGGGTGTCATGCTTTTGTCTTGAAACTACTGAATGTAACAAATATTTTGTGTGAAAACCTACATGTTTTGTCTATTGTTGTTATTTCTTTGATTCCCAGCACAAACAGATTATGCTCCATATTTCTTTGATAATGGGCCCAACAGTAACAGTGGTAATCTGGCACTGTTCAGCCTCTCAGAAGATACACCAGTTGGTAAGATTTCTCCAAACATTATTTAAAACCTGAGATAAATAGACCTGAAAAATAACCAAAATGAACATTTGATTTGCGAAAAACAGATGGGATCACGCTAAGGAACTCATTAAAAGGTGTAATCTAGCTGACGTCAGTGCAGATGTCCACACCTCTATGCCTTGATCATGATTTGTAAAACAATGGCTATTATATTGTGTTCTACAAGAGAATATTCAAATGCCTTAACTGTGTTTAGGAATGTCAAGTGTACATTAAAACATCTCAAAATATAGCACACATCACACTATTTTCTGCACTTTTCTCATTTCAGGAACACAAATATATATTTTAAATGGAACAGACCCAGAAGGCCAATCAGTTACATATGGACTGACCTTTGAACCAGGATCCAAGGAATATTTTAAAGTTGATTCCAAATCTGGAACAGTTACCCTTATTGAGGAGATTGACAGAGAGGTTAGCCATTAAATAGTTCATATTCATATTGGTGGCATTTAATATTATATTTCTATCAATGTCATTGTGCATTAAATCAGTTTTTGCTAAAATATATATATACGTATTTTATCAACAGGTGCAAGATGAGATTGAAGTATTTGTTAGTATAACAGATGGCCGTAATAAAGTAAGTAATAGCACTAGAATTAGAAATGTCCTTTTGTGGCACATTGTTTATGTTTAGGAAATGTATTGTGGCACATTGTTTATGTTTAGGAAATGTATTGTGGCAATGTATATTTTGCCTTTTTTCCTCTTTCTTGAGGTAACTGAGAAGGTACAGGTGTTTGTGATGGATGTTAATGATGAGAAACCACAGTTTCAGAACATGCCTGCAATTGTAGATGTCTTAGAGGTGAGTCATATTTGTATCTGGCAAATACAGAGTTCTGCTCATACGTTTATGAACCCATGCTAAAGTTGACTAAAAAGAGGAATAAAAAAATAATCTTTTGGAAATTGATCTTAATACCTTAATTAAACCATTGGCATGGTTTTATTTCAGTTAGCCTAATAGCTGGTTTGATTTGCATTGAGAGATGATCTTATGGAAAGTATCCCATGCCAGTCTCTAGGTATGGTGAAGGATGCTGTATGTGATGACGTTGGGTTATTTTAATTCCAAAGGCCAAGGGAAATTGATCAGGATGCAGAGTAAGTGAGGATAGGAGCAGGCTTCACTCAATGTGTCTACTTTTAAACTTTAAGAGTGCTGGCCTGGATAGTTACATAAAGTAAAATAGGAGAGAGGCCACACTATGCATATATACACTTTTATTTGCACATACACGTTTCGGCGTGTGCCTTGTGTAAAAGTGTATATATGCATAGTGCGGCCTCTCTCCTACTTTACTTCAGGATGCAGAGTACCCTGGATCCATGAAATAACTGGCCTTTAAAAATAAAAATCTGCCTGCCTCTATGGGAATTTAACATAGGGGTGTGTATACTTATGCCACCTGTATTTTAAGGAAGAACATTTATTTATTTGCAATACATTATTCATTCACAAAGAAAATGGGTGTTCTTAAAGGTTGGATTTTCCTCATTTTAATAAGGCATTAAGATCAATTTCCAAAAGATGATTTTTAATTCCTCTTTTTAGTCAACTTTAGTATGGGTTCATAAACTTATGAGCACAACTGTACATGTTTATAGTCTTGCTGGTAGTGTGTGTAAAATTCAGAATATACAATGCATAATGTTGATGTATTATATACACATAGTAAAACACATGGCAATTTACAAATGTGATATGCACTGATCTTTTTTAATCATATTAAAATAAGAAGTATTTTTATATAAGTAACACATAATTGCTACTAAACGCTTTTACTGTCAGAGTACCGCATCTGGCAGCAGTATCTTCAAAGTGGAGGCTGTAGATAAGGACACTGGTTCAGGTGGTTCCCTCGACTACTTTCTCCAGGTAATGCTCCCTAGCACTACAACTGCAGACTTCCAGTCGCCCATATCTTCATAGGAATCCTGCCAAAGTAGTGATATGAATATTTTTCCTTCTTTTAATGACTGTCCCTGACAGAAAATCTGTATAAAGATGGGGGATTGAGAGGTCAGGCTGGTCATTACAAAAGTAATAATACTGTATAAGCACATTTGATGTGGGATGAAAAGTGCCGTCCTCTATACAGCTAAGGATTAAATTACAATTACAT
This sequence comes from Alosa alosa, assembly GCF_017589495.1. NCBI lineage: Eukaryota > Metazoa > Chordata > Actinopteri > Clupeiformes > Clupeidae > Alosa > Alosa alosa. Next base: position 29,907,997 of record NC_063206.1, on the reverse strand, counting down.
TTCTGTAAGGTACTGACGGATTAGAGAACAGCTTTGCACCATTTGGCAATGGTGGGGTATGTTATATTGCAGTTTATGCATGTTGGCTATTATAGACTCGAAACAGCTGGGAATGAGTGACACTGTAGTACACAACATCTGGGCCAAAGAGATTTTACCTGCCCATTTAGAGTGTGGCCACTCCTGACCGACACAGATGCTACAGACATGGGTCCTAGTCATGGTCCTCTAATGCGGCTAGGTGAGCCAGATGGGCACTTGGCTGCTTTTACCGTCCATGTGAAAAAAATGATTATATAAAGCATTTCAAACCTGTCTGTGCTGTTCTTACTTAGAGCCTGGACAAAAATGAAAAATTTGGAATAGACCGGCACAGTGGAGTGCTTCGCATTAAGCAGGGAGAGACTCTGGACTTTGAGAAGTCCACAACACATTTCGTCACTGTGGTAGCAAAGGTGAGATGGGCGATGTAGCGCTGGTGTTTGTAATAGCATCCCCATTTAGCCACATGCACATTTGGATCAGTGACACATTTTAAGAGTAATTAAAGACACATTGAAGATGTGGTGTCATTCAAGACAATACATATCCCCCACTCTTTCTGCATGAATCCATGTATTTGTCTATCGGTTGACATATCTATATGTTTGTCTGTCCTTTCCATTTATCTATTCATGTATTTGTGGTATCAGGATGGAGGTGGACATTATAAAGGAAAGCACCAAGTCCTTTCGGCATCTGCTACTTTGACAATCAATGTTGTGGACACTCAGGATACACCTCCTATCTTTATCGGCATCCCATATTTTGGATATGTTTATGAAGTTTCATCACCAGTGAGTTTCACATTAGTTCCACCATTGTTAACTATGTTATTGTACATTGACTTTGACAGTCTGCTGTGCTTGTCAATACTCATGTGTGGTTTGAAATATTATATATATGAAGACTTAAGTTCCAAAATGCTACATCTCCATTTTTAAAAACATTAATAAGTCATGTTATATAATTGTCTCAAGTAATATCAAGAATTTTGTAGTTGTGTTGTTTTGATTGAGTGAAGATAAATCAATAAGCAATAACCCTATTACATTTCTACTTAAATTACCCGGAAAACAACATACCTTACCTGGAACCAAACCCTTCATATATATATACATGCTATATAATCAAATGCTCAAATGCCAATTATTTTGAAAAACTGTTTGTTTTGGTTTCAGGGCTCAGAAATCTTCACAGTTTTTGCTAAAGATGGAGATGTAGGGAACCCAAATCCTATCCATTATTCCATTCATTCCGGTAAGCAGCCATCAAACTGCAACTTACAGACATAATTACTTTATAAACTACAAACTACACTTTATTGTATAAACAGAACATATAATAAGAGAAAAATGATGTCAGGATTAACTAATGTTGGCACTGACATGTAAACTTCTAGATTTTTAAGTTACTCATAATAGATGCACAAATTGTATATCAAATCATGCCTTTGGACACACCCAGGTGCAGATGGGGTGTTTGTCATCAATAAGACCAGTGGCTGCATCACCCTGCGTGCCTACCCTGCCCATCTAAGGAAGGAAATGTTTCATATTAAAGTAAAGGTGAGCCTTCTTGCCACTGCACACCTGCACCAAAGCTCCTCCACCAGTGCTTGCTGTGTGCTATATTCATCTGCCACCATGTTGTTGTTGTTTGGCACTCCTTACCTCCTGCACCCCTCTTGTGACCAGGCTAACTATAATCCAATAGAAAAAAGGCATAAGCCAATTAGCTATCAAAGGTGAATTTAAACATGCTGTAGGCTACGTCAGTCCCCTTGGCATGTCAGGTCTGTAGGTTTAATGAGGAATGCCAGATGATACACATTTCGGGATGGTTAATGGATGAGGTTTGAAAGGTGGATATAAATATTTAGCCAATATGCAAGTGCTGTGGCCTGTGGGTCATTCATTTGGCTATGCTGTGTGCCACACATCCTAAAACTGTGAAGCTTAATCATGTTTGTAATCAAATGACTTTTCTCTGTTGCCCTCATGGCACCCTTATTTGCCCAGGCTTCAGAGGTGGGACCAGATGGAAGCCTAATGGACTATGCCATCACTACAGTAACCATACGAGTAGTGGACCTGAACAACCACCCTCCCACCTTTTACGGAGAAAATGGACCTCAGAACATGTTTGAGCTTACGATGTACGAGCACCCCCCAGAAGGAGAAATCTTGAGGGGACTGAAGATCTCTGTCAATGACTCTGATCAGGTGGAGTACATTGTTTGTGTTTGAGTTGTCAGAGGGTGTGTTCAAAAATAAAATACAATTCATCATCATTTTAGTTGTTTAAATCAGCTCTTTTTAAATCACCCCCCTTAGAATTATATGCATAATGGGAGCATTAACATTGTTCATTTCACTTAACATTGACTGAAAGTCTGTTTTATGTTATAATACTATCATGCATACAGTGTAATGAGGTTTATCCTTCAGCTTAGTCTGTTCATGATGTTTACACTCCATGAGGATGGACTCTCCATTCATGATGAAAGTGCTCTTTTGGATGTTACATAAAAAGGCTGAATAAACCCAAACAAGCAGGTGTTCCATTTCCCAGATTTTGTCATATTATGTAAGGCGTTTTTATCAGTAAGCACCTGCTTTTGTAAAATGTCCAAAATAATCTGACAAATACATCCCAAAATAGATCAAGTTTGGAGACATAGTGTGTTATTGTCAGCATTTCTAGAGATACTACGCAAATGGAGGAATGTCCAATTGATTAAAAATGAAATTAGGAATCGTTAAGCTCTTTGCACACCCAGTGTGAATCCCAGCAATGCTAATCTATTTTTTCCTTCATCTGAGTCATCATGTTATTTTCCTTGCCTCTGTTTATCACTCTCTAAGGACAGTGCCACTTGCTGTTTTAAAATCACTGAAAAGTGAAAACAAAAAAAATGTAGCTTGTGGGCTACCATACTTCTGCATCAGACATAAACATTTGAGTGCAGACTTTGTCACAATCAGGCAAATCAAATGTTAATCTTAATCCATGTTTTGCAGGGTGCTAATGCAAAGTTTAACCTGCGGCTAGTTGGGCCTGGAAGGATGTTACGAGTTGTCCCTCAGACTGTGCTCAATGAGGCTCAGGTCACCATCTTAGTGGAAGATTCTACAGCCATAGACTACGAGAGATCACAATTTCTTACATTCAAGGTAACCACATCAGTATGCACTTCAGACAAAACAATGTTTTCTGGAGCCTATTTCTTTCAAATATCCAGCAACAGTATCATGGTGGAAAGAAAAACATTGAAATGAATCAGAAATGCTGTTGTGTTTTAGTTGCTTGCAGTGGAGATTGACACACCGGAGCGATTCAGCGCAACGGCAGACGTAGTGATTCACCTACTGGACACCAACGACAATGCCCCTAAATTCTCTTCAGAGTACTATATTGCTCGAATCCCTGAAAACTCCCCAGGAGGATCCAATGTTGTCACCGTTACAGTAAGTGGCTGCCTGATTTTCAGAAGATTTAGAACCAGAGGTAAACCCAGAAATCAAACCAAAGTGTATATTTGACAAGAATATGTGTTGTTGAAGTCCCCTGTTCTCTGCATAGAAAACAGTTACCATTAAGTGATCAGTCACTAAGTTACCTACAGTATTGCTGTTGAGAAGATGAGCATTTGAGTGATATGTCTTTAGCATTTGTCATAACATGCTCCTTCTAATCTATAGTTTACTCAGAAATCACATCCAAAATACTGATCAGAACATGAGGAAAATAATGTGCTGGTTGTGTGCTGTCTAGTTTATTACCTGCCCAAGACAGACCAAACAAAACAAATCATAAAATTGACAGGGACAAATTGGCTGAGTGTTATGAAATGCAAGATAAATCCCCAAATTATGAAGAGGCATGTGTGTTTGGGCAGCAGCTCTTTTCCCGTAATGTCCAGGCTGAAATTTAGATGGAAAAAATGGAAAATGACCCAAGCCATGCAAACATCCTGTCTCATCCCTTCCCTGAACTTAGACTGCCTATGCAGATCCCTGGTTGTTGACAATCATCTGTAGGGGTACTCTTAAGCCAAGGCCTTTAGAGAAAGCAGTGCTGTTTCAAGACAGTGTTCTTTATTGTTGTACTCACATCTAGGCCTTATTATTTGTAATGTCAGTCTAATAATGTATTTTTAAAGGCACTTTTTTTTAGCTTAATATGCTAGTTTTTTAGCTTAATGTACCTTCATTTACCAGCTTCAGAGTCATTGGAATGGTTATATGACTTTTTTCGGGTTGAATGGTGGCCGTCTCGCTTCCCCCTAGCGCCTGTGAGCGGAAAAACCCCCCTTGCAACTTTGGGCCGGCGGGCCGACGGCCTCAGTGTCAGGAAGTATAACGAGTGTAACGAATTGTTTTACTGGATACAAATACACATACACGCCAGGCACCGGCTAGAAAAAGGTAGCGATGGAGTTTCTCAGACTTTCATCATGACAGAGCCAGCTAAAAATAAGCAAAACCAAAAAAAAAAAAACAGTAAGGAAATTGCCAATACTGCATAGTTTACCTTTAAGTGTATGGTTGCTTCATAGAAGTGTTTTGAAACTGTATTGTGGACTAAAAGGCATGTTTTCTTCTGATCGTTCGTTTATCTATGCAGGCTACAGATCCAGATTCAGGACTGTGGGGTGAAGTCAAGTATTCCATATATGGTGCTGGATCAGACTTGTAAGTAAATTCTGAATAGTTCTGGCACTACAGTCACACCACTTACACCACTTTATCTGCCTCTCTCTCTCTCTCTCACACACACACACACACACACACACACACACACACACACACACACACACACACACACACACACACACACACACACACACACACACACACACACACACACACACACACACACACACACACACACACACACACATTTTCATTTTATTACTGTTTCCTTTCATATTTTCCCTTGATACACAAGCTTTACATGAGATCCTACCAGAAAGCTTGGCCTTTGTGGACTCAAACTGTATTTATATTCTATTGAGTTTTTATTACAGCTCAACCTGCAGATACAAATAACTGAAATGTTTTCATCATTAGTCACCTCCATCTCAAATATGGATTTTCACTGATGTAGAGACACTTAGCCTAAAAGCAGATTCAACTTAATGCTCAACTATGAAATGAAACATAAACTTGACAGGGGGATCCTTTAACATCTATGAGCGATATTCATTGTGACAATTATCAGACCAGATATATTAAAATCTAGCATACATGATGATTACTGGCAGAGTCCTTTTAGTAGACTCTGAAGTCCAGCAGGCAAAACAAATCTGTGTGAGCAACTCACAGGCGTCGTGCTTGTGATAATTAACAACCTTACGGGAGGCAAGGGTAAACACATGCAATTGTTTCTCCACAAAATGCTAAGACAAGACAGGCAGCGTCCTGTGTCTCCATCTACTTTAATGCCCTAATGGGATTGGGGAAGAAAATAGAATGTTCCAGTGAGCCAGTGACACCTGTTACCTTGCAATGTGACAGTTGCCTTTACAGTAAGGCGATTCTACACAGTTCTGAGACTAGTCCCATAAATCATATATAAACCTAGAAAACGAACAAACAACATATGTGCAAGATGACAACCATGACTAGAAATGAAATACAGTTATTTGTCATTAATTTGTCTCATTAAAAAAACACCATCTCTTGTTCTCACTTTTATCTCTTTACTTTTCAAGGTTCCTAATTCAGTCACAGTCAGGAATCATTTATACTCAACCTTGGGCTAGCCTGGATGCTGAAATCAAGTCCAAGTACAACTTCTATGTAAAAGCTGAGGACACAGAAGGAAAGTACAGTTTGGCTGAGGTCTTTGTAACAATTCTTGACCTCAATGACCACTCACCTGAATTCAACAACAACTTTTTGGAGACAACTATGATCATTGGAGCACCAGTCAAAATAGAGGTCAGTTGACAGTCACCATGCAATCCCAAACCTTTCACAATACAAGATGTACAGTATATTTACATTTGAGTGTGTGTCTGTCTGTGTATGTGTGTGTGTGTGTGTGTGTGTGTGTGTGTGTGTGTGTGTGTGTGTGTGTGTGTGTGTGTGTGTTCATGCATATATATATCTGTTTTGTTCAGGCGATTGATGAAGATGCGGAAGAGCCCAATAACGTCATTGAGTACTCCATCATGAAAACTGAGCCAGACAACATCTTTGACATTAATTCTGACACAGGCGAGATCATGCTGAAGTCTTACATCAAGTCCATGGACATTGTTCAAAACATAACCAACCAGAAAGAATGCACATGGTCTGTGGTGGTCCAGGCAAGAGACAGAGGATCGCCCTCCTTCAGCACCACCACTGTGGTGAAGATTGACATCACAGAGGCAGTAAGACAACATCACCTTTCAATTAATTAGTATATTGGGCAATTTTATTTTTTGATAACAGTATTCATTCAAGGGAGGAAATATTCATGGAACTAAGTATTGATGACGGTATATTACTAAATTAGATATAATTAAACATTCTACAATGTCAAGCTTTTTTCAACAGAATAGTCTCTTTTGAATAGGATATGCGTATCTATTGAAGCAATGTTTTTATCAGAAGTTTTCATATAATACTCTCCAAATGGTTCCTTCATTTTCCAATGCTTTTAGTCCATATAGACTTTTCCGATGATGTCTTAGGTTATCTAATGAGTGTGGTTACATTTATATTTAAGTTGTATCATTGTTGTATCATTTTCAGATCAAATCCAGAGTAATAACATACTTCCTGAGCCTCAAGAGACGGCCATGGACTGTTTTCAACATATGCTTGAGCACTGTTTCCTTGGCCATTGCTTTCACAGTGTTCATTTCCACCATTACTTACTGCAAATCTGTAAAAAAAATGCGGGTCCAACCCCAGGGCAAGATCAGAAGGATTGTTCGGAGGCCCTGACCATGACACACCCTCACAACCTTTTGTTTTTCAACTTGTATCACTATACAGAACTCTCATCAATGTTGAAATACAACAACATTATGTCTGTAAAAGAGTACAGGAGCACAATCAGAACAAATGCATGTGAAACTAGAAGAGCACTCAATTGGCGCAGACCTCCGCCAAGTCCAAATGTCCTGTCTGGTCATATTAAAGAAAGTTAGAAGTCCTGGATCCACCTCTTGATCCACTGTAAAATTGGGTTATTCTTTGGCCCATGCTCCCTACCACCACATAGTTTATGAAATTCAAGGTAGTTGTTGACAGACAGACAGACAGACAGACAGACAGATAGACAAATTAATATAGCCTCTTAGGTGGAAGTGAATTAATAAGTTCACATTGAAATATGTGGCTATTTTAAAATCATTTGTCCATAGGCAGGTGTAGTTTGATTTTGTACACATAGTGTTTGTGTGGATTGTTATGGTCATGATAGTGGGCCTCGCACTCAACCCTTCTGATCTTGTCTTATCATGGAATCAGGCTCTGTAATATTTCATATCACATCGTAATGACGAATTCAGTCACTGTGCTGCCTTGGAACCTCTGGTCATTAATAGTTGATCTCTTTCTTGCAATTCCTCTGTGTCTTACACAAATAAGCCGCTCCAGTCCCATGGACTTGATTTCTCTTTGTGCTCTTTTACAGACTCAACTCAATGGACCATTCGCGTCCTTTTTAATGCAAAGTAGAGACAATCCCATCAAAATCCTTGGTTTGATTGCCTGTGTCATTTGTAGTATGCTCGTAGCCACAGTCCTGGTCTCTACTGTTACGTTTGTGCGCAACAAAAAGTCCAACAAGATCTTGCCCAGCCGCCGCATCATCCGGAGAAGGCCAAAGCACAGACAGTGGGCATTTAAAGGGCCCGCAGAGCAGGGACGGAAAGAGGAGCCTGAAAATGGAGAGAACATTAACTATAACAACAATGTCAACACAAACTGTCACAACTACCCACCCCCTCCCATGCCTCCCCCAGCCCTCCCTCCTCCACCCCCATGCTTCCCTCGGGCAGGTGAGCGCCAATGGGCCGGCCCCCCAGTAAGCTACAGTACTGTGGTGCTAAAGCCCTGCAAAAGGCCCATTAAGACGAAAGAAAATCACGTGAACGCGGCGCTGGTCTCTGAGCTGAAGATGCGATTTGAACAGAGAAGGATGGCCAGCCAATACTGACTCTTACTATTGCTATGAGTGTGCAGCTGTGGAGTGGATGTTGCTAGATGCCCCCCGCAGAGGCAGTGACCCAGGTGTGTGAGTCCGTGATGATGATCATCCCCAAAGGACAGCGGAGAGCAGCCTGAGGGACAGCAGGCCATAGGGTTTCAGCCATGACCACTACACCCATGTTTCTTACACAGGATGTCCAGAGTGTCTGGACTGAATCAGGTCAGAAGGAGAACTTTGTGTTGCTGGTAGGCCCCTCTAGAAACCAATATGGATATTCATGCAATATAAAGCTGCATTACAAATGATTCACATTTATTTATACAAATTCAATCAGAATGAAGAGATCACTGTTGTATTTCTCTGTGATACTATAAAAACCATTTGATGTACCAATTTTATATGCTATGTGCTGAATGAGTGTTTGTCTGTGTTTAAAATGGTCTGTCCGTAGAGTGGATCATTAATAATACAGTGGATCTCAGAAATACCGGTTTACAGTATGTCAGTGTGAGGACTTTATGCTATGCCAAATCTCATTGGTTTATGATGTTTTTTTCTCTTTCTCCAAAGGGTACAGTATTTCATAAATGTCCAAAGATTGTAACTTTCCATGGGCATAAGGGTTTTCAATAAAAAAAATCAGTATTCAGAAAGTTGCAGTGCCGTGTGTGTGTTTTACAGAAATGTGAAATAGCTGAATTAAGTAAATAGGGTGTCTGATATGTTTTAATTGTACAATTTATCCACATTGAATGTTTTAATGAATAAAGTCAATAGAGTGAAGTGGATCGGTGTCCCATATGACAGTGTGGTAAAATACTGTGTGTAAGAGTAAGGTGACATGCATACAGTATGTGTTAACCACAGAGAACCTAATTCAATAACAACTAGCAACTTAATCACAAAGTGTTATTAGCTAATGATTTTTTTTTTGTTAATTCAGATGCACCGACTGTACTTTCTAAATTTCACCAGTTCATCCATGGGAGTGCTTGATAATGAGTTCTGATGATAAGTATGTTTGGGTTGGTAGCTGGTCCTGGGATGCCAATAGCTGGTAATGGAAAAGAGGCGATGTGTGCTTAGAGCTACTGCCAAAATGGAGGAAAGTAGGGAGGCCTTACCCTAATGGAGTATGTGGCATAGTGGACAAGTAGGGTTAAAATCTTCTTGAAGCAGACGTGAGTACCAATGAATCTAAAACCAACTTAAGGGGCATGCTCCTACCCATGACAACAACGTTACAACGTTTTTAATTCACATTGGCAATGTTAGAGACTCCATTCTCTTTATTGTAAGGCAGTGTGGTATTGAAATTTGCTTGAAGACACTATTTGGAACCACCTATCTGATTTGTCTATATCATTTAATGCCTATTTGTGTTTCTATAAGCTTTCAGTTAAAAATAATGATCCCTGGATAAAGAATAACTTATATAAAGATTTATGGGAATGTTCAATTTGAGAGATTACATAACAGAGGACTATTAAAAGTCCATCAACCAATAATGTGCATTAAAAATAATATCAAGAGAAACGAGCCTACAGAAAGAGGATGATAATGATAATGTAGCCCTACCAGTTCTAGTGTACAAAAGCTCACTGGGTTCAGGGCAGGACAGTCTGAGCCTGCAGCGGTGCCGCGCTATCATACAGACTTATCCTGTAGTGCCCCCATCACCATAGGCATCGCTTAATGTAGAGTTTCCTCCCACGATATGCTTTACCAGGCCTTTACTTCCTCAGCTGCTGCTTGTCTGTTGGTCCTTTGGCCTTCAGTTATGTCTTCAGTAAGTGAAAAGCATGTTCATGGGTTGAGGTCTGGTGACTGACTTGGCCATTGAAGAATATTCCATTGACAATTTCTTTGCCTTGAGAAACTCTTGAGCATGTTTTGCCTTCCATCTGCACTATGAAGTGTCATCCTATCAGTTTAGCAGCATTTGGCATCTGAGCATGTTGTTGATTGAGTAACATTTGTGACCTCCTTTTGTTTACACAGGTCAGATTAGGTCAGGTCAGGTGATATAAAATGTAACAAATGCTAGAAATCCTTTGGAATTGGAAGTATTTCCAGAGCAGATAGATATTTCAGAATATATTTCCAGAGCAGTCTGACCTGTATAAGCAGCCTGAGTAAAGCAGAGAGGATGTTTTAAACAATGTCAAAGCCTTGCTGACAGCTATGTATCCATGATTCCATGTCATGAACATTTTGAATTCCATTTGTAAAGTTATACAACCCTGTGTTTAGACTGCTTTTGAATCTAAAACACAAATGCCAAGAGAGGAAAAGGCACAAATGGAGAGGAATTATGGCATGTACAATAGGAAGTGAGCGGGATTACTCGGTTTTGGAGAGAGGATTACAAAGTTGTAAAGTGCATTGATGCACCGGGATAAAAAGGAAGGCACGGAAATCAAAACATTCATACTTGTTAGCATATTTTTCAGAGATATGAAGTTAACATATTTTTGGACTGAGCTCAGTACAGTTTTAAGCAAATTCAGGACGTCAAGAGACCTACACAACATTTATACAGAATTAAAACAAACAACTGGCTTGAGTTCTGTCATATGCAATATGCCATATGTCACACTCTAAAACATGTTCAAAAGGCATATACAATAGCATTTCTATACCCTTCTGTACAGTGACAGCTATGCAGCAAAAGTGTTCATTTGAGCCATTTGAGTGAGACCCATATTCATGAAAATGAGCAGATCACCATGATGAGTATCGGATTGGGGACAGCTCATGAGCCACTGGTGGGTTTTAATAGGGGGAGGAATTAGGCAGGGATTGCTGTTCACGTTTTACATCAAGTGAACAATGCCCTTCCTCTCCAAAGGCATTAAGCGCTAGTCATCTGCTCAAGTCGTGTCACCACGGAGACCATCGGGCCACATCTGTTTTGAGCATTTCTCTCGTTCCCAGCTGTGACAGAAGTGAAAACACTCTGAGCTCCACACATGCTACTTTGAGATAGATATAGGACTCGACTTTATCTAATGGACATTCTAAGTGAACAGACACGTGCATCAGCATTAAAGGGTAGACATCCCATTTCCATTTATTGTTTTTTATTTCATGTGCTTACACAATATAAATGCATATTGAACAGCATATACTGTAAAATAGAAAAATAACAAGCATTATGATGAATGGTTTAGTTTTGCTATACAATGGATATTGATAGTTTTATCTTTTCAATAGTGACATATAGGCCTAGTGAATATTTACAGTATTATGCTTGTAATTACATACAGTATTGTAATTAATCGCATACTACACCCATTTAATTTGCACAGTGTGGTTCATATTACACTCAGGACTGGAGAATGAATTATTTAATTATTTATTTCATACAACTTGTATCACTGGAAAGTACATGATTATAGATGATTATCAAAAGCCATTGTCCAACCTTTCTTTTTCATCATTCCTCTGTGTGAAGTTTGGGCAGTATTTTAAACAACATTTTCAAATATATATCATAGTTGAGTTCACAACAGACTGATTGATGTTTGTGAACCTCTTGTATTTTAAGAGATAAAGATTTCAACACTCACACACAGATGGACAACACTTTGTAAGAAATAATATCTGGTAATAAACCCATCAGTGCCAACGCAGAGCATCTACACAAAGGATGCCCCATGTTTCAGTTTCCTTGTTCAATCAAGTCCATCATGGCTTTAATAAAAGTTTCATGTTTTGAAATGCTTAAGAAACCATAATCTCTCTGCTTTTAGCAGCTTTACTAATTATGTCATCTTCAGTTGCTGGAGTCAATAGTGAACAGGAAAAACATACTGAAATCATTATGTAGGGGGGTTACACAGCAAGTCAATGAAATGTCTTTTAATGTCATCAAATACCACAACCTCAGCTGGATCAAATCTGTGTAAAAGACAAGTGGGGAAGGCTTTCACAGAATTCTGAAAAGGCATGCCAACTGTCAGTAGCCTACCTGATCCATACAGCCTGACCGATCCGTTCTACGCATACAGTAGTTGCATAGTAATGGCCAATCCAAAAAAATAAAAGAGTTGTTACATGTCACAAAATATACACCATTTTGGTTACATGTGTCCGAGTCTTTCTGTCACTGCAAACCTCCTGTCTTCTCCACACTCCCCTTTGTGACTGACCACCAGGGCTATGCCATAACACTTCACTTATTGACCATCATATTACAGTATGCGTAGAAACACCAGCAATTATGCGTGCAACGGATCAGGCAGGCGGTATGGATCTGGTAGGCTACTGACAGATTAATTTAAAAGTTTCCGTTAAATGTGAAAGTAAGGTGCAGTCTATGTTGATTATTTTATTATCAATATGAAGGTGTCCTTTCTTTATAACTTAAACAGCATTCCTCCATGGATGCCATCTTTTGCCTAGTTTCTGTAGTGTACACACATGTCAACGGTGTGTCAACGAATATAAATAATCGTGCAAGCGTAGAACTGATCAGGTAGTGTTGTGAACAGTCGTAAAACACGTTAAGCTACTGTGCCTACGCAGAACGGATCGGGCAGTGACACCAACGTCACCTGTTGCGTACTTTACGCTGCGCTAATAGACCTCAGCTGAGGGACTCTGGTCATCATTAGCAGCGTCAGATCTCCTCCGGGGCTTCCTCTCCTCGCTGGAGTCCTTACAAAGGCCCTCATCGCTGGCCGCCTGGAGGCTGTCGAATGAGCCCTGTCCATCACTGGATTTGTCCAGCCCTGCCAACGACCACTTCCATTTCCTCCATGAGTTTTTGAGGCGTTTAAAGCAGTTGAATTTGATGTCTGTGGTACAGGCATACATCCCTGCAGGAACAGCCAGGACCATAGCGAGGACAATGACCACAATGTGGATCAGCTTCTCCCTCTGCTCCATCTCACTGATGTCATTTCCAGTCACAAACACAATACACTGACCAGTCCTTGGCACCTGGCTCTTAAGAGTGACACAGATCTCATACTTTGTGGCTGGCAGCAAGTCTGAAACTGAGTAGCTGTTGATGCCTGGTCCGATATAGATCATGTCCTTTTTGGCACTGTCAAATTGCCCAAAATGGATAGTGAACCAGGTCTCAGCAGGATTTTCTAAGACTGCATACCATTCAATAGTGATGCCATACACTGTTTGCTTGGCGATACGGATGTCAATATACACATTCTCATCCACTGCTGCGGCAGGGAACCCAGAGGAAAGTGGTGGGGTGCTGGCAGGTGTCTTCACATCCACCAGGATGCTAACTGAGGAGTTTCCAATAAAATTGTTAGCAGTGCAGGTGTATACCCCCCGATCAGCCAGCTGAAAAGATGGGATCGCTAGCTGTGATTTCATGGTGTCGTCATCCATCTGAGAGAGGGACTCTATGGAGATCAATACAACAGTGACACAGATAGTCAACACTGAACATTTGAGTACACTTCAAAATCGGATCACATGTCTAGTTTACTTGGTTCACTGACAACAAGTGACAACAAAAAATTGGCTTAGACTTAGGGGTTAAGATAAGGCAGGTAGGGTGTTAATTATGGTAAGGGCTAGGACTGAGGTTTTTGGACACACAGTGATCTGCTTAGGGTCAGCTCAAGGTTAGAATCAGCTGACAGTTGAGCGTTAAGATCTGATGACTTAAATTAAGATATCTAACAAAAACATGTCCCAACATTACACAATAAATCACTATGGTGGTCATTTGATGCATTTGTCATAATTTGTAATTGGGGATTCAATTTTTACTTCTATTCATATAGATTAATTATGTATTTAATTATCTCCAGGATGTATCAAGCTACACGAGATAATGTCATGAAACCAGACTTAACCTTACCATTAAATCCTCTTAATATCTTGAGACCATATGTCCACCAAACAGTAGGCTCTGGTCTAGCCATAGCATAGCATGTGAGAGTAACACTCCCGCCCGCTGGGAGACTGATGTTGGTAACAGATGTTGTGGCCACTGGCTTCATACAGGTCTTCAATTCCATCTCATGAAAAAAATGACCGGCTCGCTGCTGTGGGCCAGCACATGACAAGTAAGAGTTCATCAAAATGATTGGAGGGCTGATTGCTCTGACAAACTCCACGAAGCCCTTCAGGCGGCAGTCACAGAGCCACGGGTTGTCGTGCAGTGCCAGGACAACATTGGCCACTTGTTCTCCATTTTCCTCCACCTTGTGGTAAAGCGGCCAATTTAAGAAGACATCTTTAGATATGACTGTAAGCTGATTGAAGGATAAGTCTAAGTAGGTCAGACTTGGTAAATATTTCAGAGCGTGTTCTGGGAGAACATCTAAACGATTGTGTTTCAAGTCTAAAATTTTCAGAGCAGGCGTGTCTTCAAAAGCTGTCCATGGTACTGACCGTAGTTTGTTCCCTTGTAACCTTAATTCTGTCAAATTTCTCAATCCCTCCCAGCTCTTCAGGTGAATAATATTGACTTCATTAAAATTCAGCCAAAGGTGTTCCAAAGCATGTAATCTAGAGAAGGTTCCCCGAGGTATTTCCGCGAAGTGTGCATTCTCAATCCTTATCTTCGTAAAATCTTGGGGAATAGTTTCAGGGATTCCGTCTAAAGAAGTGTCCATACACAGCAGTGACCTACAACAAAGAGCCGCTTTTAGTTTGATCACTGGACAGTTGTTTAATGAATCAATAAATGTCAAGGGCAAGCTTAATGCTACTCAGTATGCTGGATTTCTTCCACTTTTTCTTTTAATTCCTCATATTAAATCACAGTTTGTATGTAGCCTTTGCCTACATTATTCTTTGACAATTGTCTAAGAAGAGTTATCTTGAGTTAACTGTGACACAAGAGTAGGTCAAACTCACCCAGACGGTTTGCACCTAAATAACCTGAAGAAAGACTTACCTACCATGGCGGTCAGTTGTACACGTACATCCATTTAAACACTGTGAATTAATCTGACAAAAGTGAAGAAGTATCACACCTACAGCAAATACTGCACTAAAGTTATCCATAACTTGCAGTCACGACCGTACCGGCTCCAAGCAGGACATATCTACAGGTAGCCTACGATCACATTAATCCCATAAGCCAACGGAAATCCTTGACGTAGCCTACTTTGTAGGCTTTGGACAATACTGTCCAACTGTGTGGCAGAACATGAAACAGCTGTTTATTCACCTATTAGTCCTAATATGACATTGATACCAGCTATCATCCATACGTTTTTAGTATCATTGGTATTGCTTCTTTCAAATGGTTTATTTAGTTTGGTAAATGAGCTTTAGTTAAAGATAGCCTACCCATTGTGGCTGTTAAAACAGACCTAGATGACACAAAATGCATGATAACTGTGGACGTCTGAGCATGTCTGCATATGATAGTTCATTTCTTAGTCTGGTTTGGGTGAGTTATGTAGTTATGTAGTTCTAGTTATTTTGTATAACCAGAAAACCTATCAAGAGAGACAATTTCAACATACCTTCAAACAGGAAACTAAATGTATACCATGTGTAATAAGAAGCCATATGTAAATGCAGTCTTAAGGGTTAGGAGGACCTATAGATTTTAAGTCTAGATGAATTTTCATGTGTCAACTGTTAAAATATTAATAGTCCAATAAATTAAAACTGCTGATAATATTGCACCAAATGTCAAATAATTTCCCTCAGGGATAAATAAAAACAAGCTTGATGAATATCAAAAGTTATATTTTCATACATTCAATTACAACTATTAAACTTACTGCTATTGAAAGGATTGAAGGATTGTGTACATACAAAAGGATTTCTATTTAGGTAATTTAGGTCAATGGCACAAACAATGCACAAGTAAACAGGAGATTTAAGGATGTGTGGATATCATGTTCAACATTTTTTATGTCCTAAATATGAATTATATTCAAACGGTCATAATACTTCCAATAAATGTTGTATTGTGTTTCATACTTTGCATCTGCACTGTACGAATATACCATTTATAACAGTCAAATAATACATATTGACACAGTGCATACTTAACATGGCTCAAACATACACATTTATAATAATTCATCCATTTAGTTTGGTATTTCATAATAGCAATTGCATTTTACCTTAACAAGTACATGTACAACTACTTCATGATTTCCTGCATAATCCCTTTATATTAATACATTAAGCAGTTCAAATAAAAAGGAGTTTCAAACGACTTCCTGCATCAGTCATGTAATTGGAGATTCTTAAAATCACAACAAAAATGTTTACTGGGAGTCACTGAACTTCTTATTGGCAGCGTAAACATGTCTCTGACTACCATCCGATGTGCATTGCAGATGCAAACTCAGATGTTGAGTCGAAGTCTTATGAGAAACCCATGGCCCCCACACTCTGTCAGCAAAAGTACTCATTTGGCTGTCCCTCTATTTTAGCAGTCAATTCAGAATCCAGGCTGGATCTGGCTGACAGAAGTCTATTTGATTCCTCTGGATTTAGCCTGGTCAGGTATTCCCCTTCAAGGCCTTTGGCTTTTGTACCGGGGGAAAGAGTCTCAAATGTGACATAAGAGTCTTGAATTTCCTTTGAATTTTTTCCCAGTAATTTTTGGATTTTCCTCTTCAGTGCTCCACAACAAACTATCACTGTTAGTGGGACTGCTATCACACAAGCAACCGTGATTACAACTACATTAATGAGCTTTTGGGTTCCATTAGCGATGGCTGCCACATCTGTTGAGAAGATTACACATTGCTCTTTTTTGGGGATCAGTCCCTTGACGCACACACAGGCAATGTATTTTGTCTTTGGCACCAAGCCCTCAATGGTAATTCTGTTGTTGCCTGGGTTGACATTAATTCTACGCATGTCCCTCTCCCCAAATACTGCATACAGCACACTGAATGCAGTGGTGTTTTTGGCCTTTGGGGCTCTCCAATTCAGACAGACAGTGTAGTCTGTATCACCGATGACCTTCACAGAGCGCACTATTCGGTCTGGATCTTGTTGCAGGGACGACGTGTTCGCAGCAAGATTGCTCAGGTTGGTTTCCAGCAACCCATCTGGACCAGTGGTCTGGACAGTAGCCTCACTGGCAGTGGCACTGTACCTCTCCCCGGGGTAGGGGCCTGTGTAACGCGTTGGCTCAATAAGTCGAATTGCTGGAGTGGTAGTTGGTGACACATATCTTGCAACAAGCTTTTCCTGATAGGCTGCTTTCAGCAAAGTGTTTGGCTTCTTTCCTTTTGGTTTCTTTGGACTCGCTGTTTGGTTTTCTGTCTTTGGGGACTCTGTTATCATCAGAGAAATGACGGCCTCTGCACTCCCAGCATAGTTTGTTGCTTTGCAGATGTATTTCCCAGAGTCTCGATATGAAACAGCAGGAACACTTAAAATTGACCACACAATTCCCTCCTTTGAACTCTCTTGCTCAACTGAAAAGGAGAAAAGCAGAATGTGAGAAGTGAAGTTATGCAAGTTATGCATGCCTGACCAAAGACCACTGTTACATCATGTTACTACAGTTGGCAAAAGCCCTTTCTGTAATGAACATACAACACTGTGCCATGCTAATGCGTCTTAGCCGCTCAATACTGTGCTGACTCACCTGTCCCATTCATGGGCCTTCCATCGGCTCTTCTCCAGGCAAGCTCTGGAATGGGGATGCCAATGGTGCCACAGCGCAACAGGACATTGTTGCCCACCGGGCTTCGGACTCGAGCCACAGCTGTGTGAACTCTGGGGCCCTGGCACTTTCTCAGCTCAGCGTCGCTAAACAGTACACCTGAGACACTCTCAGGGTCAGCACAGCGCAAGCGAGTGTCAATAAATGCCACCAGTAGAGATGGGGATTTCTGGAACTGGACCAGATCATACAGACGGCAGTCACAAACCCATGGGTTGTCGTGAAGACCTAGGATACAGAAAGAGTGACAATTCATCCTCACTTTCACTTTCATTATATATTGCATGTACAGAAACATCATATTGTTATCCCAGTAAAACATTCATATCTTACTGTCAGAAGAGAAATAATACATACCTAAGATCATTTTGGAATCTGCCCCTGGGAGAGGTTTTACTGTTAACCAAGTAGAAAGAACTTCTGATGGCACAGTCTGTAAACTGTTGCTAGAGAGGTCAAGGTAGGTCAGGTTTTTAATGTATAATGTTGCCTCAGAAGGAATTGATGATATCTGGTTGTTATGCAAATCAAGGAGTCTCAGACTAGGTAGGTCAATTAGTGATTCCCACGGAAATGCTGATAAAGCATTCCCATCTAGTCTCAGCTCTTCCAGGCTGTACAGACCACGGAAGCTGTCCGGATTGACCGAGGATAGTGCGTTAAAAGACATCCAGAGGAATTCCAAATTTGCGAGGTAGTTGAATGCTTCTCCTGGTATTCTTTTGATGGCAGTTTTCTCTATCCTAAGCTTAGATGTGTCGACGGGAAAGCTGGCAGGCACCAATGAAATCTCTGGATCATTGCAAATAACACTCCTAGGGAAACAAGGCAAATGTGGTAAAGTAAGTTTATGACACGTAAAAAACAAAGCGCTTAAACATTATGGACAGACGTGCAGTGATATGTAGCGACATCATATAGCGCATTCTAATATTGTCCCACGTGCAGTGAAATGTTAGAAGTGCCAGAAGCGCATGTGTTCAACCATACTTGAGAATTGAATGTGTTATAAACGTATCCTTTTATTTATAGTCATGCAGAAAAAACGATCATTGCAGTTAACTCACCTAGCCCTGGATCCATCACTCAAGTTGTGGTAAAAACAACTGCACTGTGAAGGACAAGAAGTCCAAACGAGGGGCAATCCAGCTATCACTACCAGGAAACTTAAAACAGACGTTAGGAACATGTTGCTCCCCCTGCACAGGACTACACCGAGTCTACCGATACTGATAGCCTTTTTCGCATTTAGAAGCACCTCAGCAACATCGCATTGTGTTCTTGCCTCTATATCCCATAGTGATCTGACTGCTATGAGTCCCCAGATAAAAAGGATAGACAAGGATTAGTGAAAGGGCTCGCGTTATTTTCATTTACATGCGTATTGCAGCCTGGAATCCGATAGGCTATGCAGACTCAGTGGTTATTCTCGGGCCAAAATACTTCCGAATTGGCCATAATGCGCAATGTTTCTCTCTCTCTCTCTCTCTCTCTCTCTCTGCCCGGGCTAGGGTTGTTTTACGATTACTGTTAATAAAGCTTGTCATTTTACAGATCAACTATACGACTGGAACAAATTTCCAATCAGCATCTAAACAGTTTATTTAAACCTTGATGTCCCTGCAGCGAATTAATCTCTTGCATTGCCAATTTGGAACAAGTCCCACATTTTAAAAACCCTTGCTGTTTGGAAACAATGTTAAAGATCTTGGTATTAGGTTGTCAACCCATGTAAACAATATGCCAACAAATGTAAGCAGAAACATTTTTTAGCTTAACTCTGGCATCCACACTGTACAATCTCTTCTCTTGTTCATTGTGCCATATTCTGTAGGCCTATTCAGTGGCTCACACAATTGTGTCACCTCTCAATAAGTAAGGTACTGTAGTAGTTGATAATAGAGCACATTTACTCTTTCATGAGCAACCATAACCACACCAATACTTTTGATTGATACTTTAGAAAGATTACACTGAAAACAGAGGCCTCACATGTGACTGTGATTGACACACAAATTGGAAAACCTTTGATCGTTAAAACAAAAATGGGTGATTTCCAGCTAGCCTGAACATGGTTTTAAAAAGCATTAACACAACACCACAACATTCAGATTTTTTGGACATATGGGCTGTGTTTATTTGCATCACAGCTCTACATGGAAAAATGCAAGGGAATTGAAGAAATGTATGTTAAGACATCACAATAAAGGAAAAGGAAATGTGAAAATCTGTGGTCAGCTAAAAAAAAGTTGAAATACAGTTGCAGCAATAATCAGAGGGATTGTCTCATAGAACCACTAATCAGAGCACCCTAAAATGACACAACAGATAATATGCCACATGGACAATCTAGTTTTGAAAAGTAGAAGGGAAAGACTTGACACAGGTTATCAGAGGAAATCAGAGGAGTTTCTGTGACAGCTCAGACAGAGCAAAGGATGTTGGATATCGCAATGTGCAATCAACCTCTATGGAAGACATCCAAAGAAAAAATGTTGTGTATAGTGAAAACTATAGAATGCTGTCTGACTTGAATCCAGTAGAATATTATTTGGCATTTTAAAGAGAAAGACAGAGTGACACAACCCCTCCAGCAAGAACAGCTGAAAAACACCAGTTAGCCTATAGCTTCGTTTTAGCTGTAAGCTATGTGGTGTAACCCACTTTCAGTGAATTATGCTAGGCTAGGCTAACAATCTCAGACCGAGTTATTGCATGCACAGAGATGAGAATTGTATGTATCCTCTTATTAACTATTATTATACTATTATAATTATTAACTCTGGAGTAATTGGCAAATAAATTAATTCCCCATTAAGTTGTTGTGAGCCTGTGTTCCTTTAAATTAATCGCCAACTTTTTTTGGAAATCATCTAATCAATTTGAGTAACTTTCTTTTGAGGAATTCCTGCCTCTTACACTTGAATATTTTCTAGTTAAGACTGTTAACATAGGCCTACCAAGTGATATTTTATTATGTTATGTGCAGTAGGTGCACATGTAGGTCCTATGGTTTAAAAGGCAGCTGTGACATCACTCAAATTTCAGCACTGCTTACATGGACAGCACCCCTTGAGTACTATTTATAGGAGAATTCACATAGATCTCTGTTTCTTGCGGTCAACAAGTACTGTCGATATACAGTGCTACACTCTGGGGGCATGTTCATTAGCCCCCATGTTCATGCCCCAGAGTGTATGAGTGCATTAGTATTCATGCTACGAGCTAGTTCAGGAAACAGATACAACTTAATGAAGGTTCATAGACCACTTGTAGAAAAACAGTCATAATTGCAAGATTCTATAGGGAAACCCAGTTCGGGCTATTCAGATAATAGCCCTAGTCCAGGGTCAGAAAGTGTAAGAAGTTTTTACAGCAAAACGGTGTCAAATATATTGCCAAAAAATACCAGTTGGCAAGTGACCTTAGCTCTCTCAACACCAAATTGTTGGTGTTTGTCTGTTGGCCTTTAGCTAGTTAACTAATTTCAGCAGAAAGTTGCAAAACAATATGTTATTAAACTTTGAAGCATATCATGAAAATGGCAGATTACTGAGTTCACAATAATGTTCTTACAGAGACAGCAGCTGTATTGATGTTATCTATAATACCTAGTCATCATAAATCATACCTATCATTGGGGCAGAGAACAGAAAGGCCATGTTGGCATGATTTGCTTGCCAAAGAGTCATGACAGTCTTCTAGATTCCATTCCAATGAATTGTCACTATTTTTTATTTTAAGCCTTCTGACATCCATGAAATAAAGTGACATAATTGATTGACATCTTTAGCGGGTCATGACATTCTGCATTTCTTGTCAAACACACAAAACAGTCAATATTGCAGCACACTTTTTTGTGTTTGAAAACAGGCCAGATATTGTACCAGCTATTTTAAATGTTAACCCTTTTCCTATGTTTTTGAAAAATATTAGAAAAACATATATAAATGAATTCTTTTGCATCTAGATTCTAATTATATTCTTTAGAATTTACTGTATACCAGTACAGCTTTTGGGAAATGAATTCCATTTATATGGTTCTGCTTCACCTGATTGACAAAATTACCTTTAAAGTTTAGCTTTAAGTTACCTTTTATCATCATAGACCTTTCCAAAGATTTTGATAAAATCCATTATATTCCATTGGATAGAGTCTATTTTATTGGAAAAATTGTGTAAAATATGGTTTTCATGCTGTTACGTACAAATGGTAAAGAAATTATACTGTATTTCTCACAGATGTTTGTGTCAAGGGTTGCTTTTCTATTAAAGCCAGAATACTCTGTGGGGTTCCACAGGGAACCATTCTAAGACACAGGGAACCACTCTAAGAGCCCTATCATGACAGTCTAAAACGCATAGTCACTTGCGACTAAATTTTATTGGGATGTCCAGTCCACATTGGGAGTGTATCTGTTTCGACCTCACTCTGACCGTCACTACGGTCTAAAAAAGGAATGATCACCTTCATTCTGCCTATCACCAAGACCATATGTCAACAAAGTCATGCCCATGACCTCCGGAAGCAGAACGACTCGAGCTTGTAAATAGCGGAGATTGCTCCCGGTTCAGTCTCTCACCTTGATTGCCTCATCTGAGACCTGTAAGACGTGAGTACTTACTTTCACTGCTTTCTTGCTTTTTGACTGTGTTCGTTAGTCTGCATGTGGCAGTAACCTGTGTTTTTTTCGGGAAACTTCGTTTAACTTTGTTTAACTTGTTGACGCCTTTCCTGAGTTCACCCCATACCGCACGGCGGAGGGGCTAGTGTGAGCCTGCTGCCTGCGTTTGCGCACTGGTGCGGGCCGCCGTTTCAGTGTTATTTTCCCTTTTGTGTGTGCCAGGTTTCTGGGTTGTTTTTTGTTAACTACTGTGTACCTTATCTGGCTGTTCGCGGCTAGTGGGGCTTGGTGTGAGCCTGCTGGGTGCGTTAGTGCACCGGCGTGGGCCACCGTTATTGTTTCTGTTTACACCTCTGGCAGCCGGAACCTGTGTGGGCCTGATCAGCGCATTAGGTGCTACTGTTACTGTGTGCTTCTTGATAGTTTTGTTGTTGTGTGCTAGGCTACTTGAAAAGGTAAGTTTAGCTGTTTGTGCCTGCTAGGTGCAGTCTTGCACGAGGTGCGGGCTGCTGTGTGTCTCTTTGCCAGTTGTCCACTAGTGTACGTCGGCGCGTGCGTTCACGCACTGGTGGCCTCCTTCTTTGTACATCTGTTTATACCCCGTCGCCGCTGTCCGCAGCTAGCTGGGCCAGTGTGAGCCTGCTAAGCGTGTCCGCACGCTGCTTCAGGCCACCCGTGTACTGTATTACACCACTGCTGTATCTCTCTTTACGGGCTGCTGCTTGCAGACCCAGTGCGTTGAACGGCCAAGGTAAGTGCCTTATTGTATTGTATTGCATTGCATTGTGTTTTCTGTGATAGGCTATGGCGGCACACTACTGCAGAATCTGCAGGGCCACGATGGCCCCCGATGACGGGCATAGAGAGTGTCCCGCTTGCCTTGGGGCCGCCTACCTTCTGGAGGATGTCGACAGCCCCTGCAGCGCAGCCTGTGACCTTCCTCCGCCGGGCTGACCAGGCATGTGGACACGTGCGTGAGGGCAGACGGGACAGGCGGCGCTCACCCGACCGACCTGAGGCCTGAGAGCCATGACCTCACGTCTGAGAGCCATGGTGCGGATGTTGATCTGGGTGATGTGCTGTCACTCCATGCCCCTTGCTCTACGATTGATGACGTAAGCGGGGACGGCCTCCTGGATGAGCTACATCCAGACATGGTGGAGCCAACTGATGAATCCACGGTGCCGGGGGAGGTCCCTGTTGGCTCCTTGATGTCACGGGTGTTCAGTGCCTCAAAGATCCTGGGTCTTCAGGCCCCTATGCCGGACATGGCTTCCCTTGGGGGCGTCTGGGAAGGCGTCTCACACAATAGCCCACCACCCTGTATACCCGTGGCAGAGGATTACACGAAGGTGCTGCGGACGGCATGGGGTAAGTCGCTACAGCGCCCCCAATTCAATCCAGGTTGCCGTCAGCTGGCAAAGGCTGCCTATCCGGCCGACTCAGGGCTGGGGGATATGCCACCGGTCGAGCAGTCCATCGCCGTCTGGACTTCCCTGGGGCCTGCCAATGCAAGGAGTGTGCCAAGATGGACCGTCTCATCACTCACTGCTTTGACGCATCAGCACGGGCAGCCCGTATGGGCAACGCCCTGGCTATCACTCTGGCGGCTCTGCGAAAAACGATGAGCCCGGAGGACCATGATGCAAGGGCCCTGGTGGATGCCACACTGTCAGCCCACTCCCAGCTGACGTGTGATGTGGGGAGTGCTATGGCCTCTGCAGTGCTGTGTCATAGACAGGTGGGGCTTGCCCAAACCTCTCTCCCTGATGCCACCAGGACAAACCTGTTAGGTCTCCCCGTGGTGCCTGGGCATGTGTTCCATCCAGACTTCCAGGGGGTGCTGGACAGAGTGGAACAGGCTGGCGCTTCTAGGGAAACTGGTCAGCGTGTGTGTCACAGGCGGGCTCCGGTTCCCCACAGGGCAGCATCAGGTAAGTATGGGCGGTGGCAGCCCGCCCGAACACCACAGGTGAGTATCAACTATGCTGCCCCGCGGGACCGGCCCTTTCGTGCACCGGACCAGAGCTCAGCCCCAACTCCCTGGCCCAGAGGACAGCGAAGACCTTGACGGGGCACAGGCAGAGGTGCAGGCCGCGGTGGCGGTCCTGCCTAGGGATCCGGGGCTGCCCGTCGGTTGCCCTTCCCAGCTGTCCAGGACCTCCTGGGAAGGGATTGTGCCAGACTCTTGGGTTGTGGCTACGGTGACTCACGGTTACCGCCTACAGTTACGACGGCGGCCCCCTACGTTTTCAGGGGTCAAGATGACGTCTGTGAAAGACCCCCTTTTAAATTCCGTGCTTGTCAAGGAGGTCCAGGAGTTGCTTCATCTCAGAAGTACAGCCGCACGCACAGCACACTGGGTTTTATGCCAAATATTTTATTGTGCCCAAAAAAGACGGAGGTTACCGGCCGGTCCTCGACCTCAGGCCCTTGAACCAATACCTCAAGGTGCTGTCATTCAGAATGGTCCACACTGGAATAGTGATTCGTCCATCCAGGAAGGGAGTGGTTTACGCCTCTGGATCTAAAAGACGCTGTACTTCCACGTCCCTATCTGCCCAGCACACAGGTCCTTCCTCCGCTTCGCCTTCCAAGGCAGGGTGTTCCAGTTTCAGGTCCTCCCATTTGGCCTTTCACTGGCCCCCCCAGAATTTTTACTCGGCGTGGTGGCAGCCGCTTAGCCCCCTCCAGGCCGGGGCCTAAAGATCCTACCGCACCTAGACGACTGGCTAATTTGTGCCCCATCTCAGGTGCTGGTGGTGCCAACACCGGGCAGTTCTGACCCATATCCAGGCCCTGGGTTTCACGGTCAACTAGAAAAAAAAGCAATTTGCAGCCCCGCCAGCAGGCAGATTTCCTTGGTGTCCTCCTTGACTCGGTCAGCATGACGGCGTCTCTCACTCCACGGAGGGCAGACAGCTTGACCGAGGCTCTGACAGGCTTTCGGCTGGGCAGACTGGTCACCGCCCACAAAGTTCAGAGGCTGTTGGGCTTAATGGCCGCGGCAGCTGCGGTACTACCATTGGGCCTGCTGAAGGCACGCCCCCTGCAGTGTTGGTTCAATGCCTTTCAGCTCCACCCGAGAGATGACGGGCATGTGAAGTTGCGGGTGTCTCCTGATTGCATCCGAGCCCTGCGTCCTTGGAGGGACAGGAGGTTCTTACTCCAAGGGGTTCCACTGGGGGGCCTTCCTCACAAGAGGCAAGTCATCTCGACAGACGCTTCTCTGACAGGCTGGGGAGCTGTCTGGAAAGGGCTGTCAGCAAGGGGTGTGTGGCCTCCCTCCTGGACGTCAGAGCACATCAACGTCCTCGAGCTGAAGGCCATCCATCTCGCCCTGCAGAGGTTCCTGCCAGGGTTGCGAAGCCAACATGTTCTGGTGAGGTCAGACAGCACCTCGGCGGTGTATCATGTCAATCACCAAGGCGGCACGAGGTCCCGGCGGTGCCTCCAGGTGGCGGAGGAGTTGCTGTCATGGGCATGGCCGTGTCTGGCTTCAGTGAGGGCAGGGAACAGGGCGGCCGACATTCTCTCCAGGACCGGGCCACTCCCGAGGGAATGGAGATTGAACCCAGGGGTGGTCAGCCAGGTCTGGGCTCAGTATGGGACTGCACAAGTGGACCTGTTTGCGTCGGCGGAAACGACTCACTGCCCAGAGTGGTACTCTCTCGTGGGACAGGGAGGCAGTTTGGGCCTGGATGCTCTGTCACAAGACTGGCCGACAGGCTTGTTGTACGCTTCCTCCATCCCCTCTTGTACCTCAGGCTGCTGGTTGCTCCACGGTGGCCGGCGAGGCCTTGGTTCCCCGACCTTCACCGGCTCCTGCAGGGTCAGCCATGGCAGTTACCCTGCCAGGCGGATCTTCTGTCCCAAGCAGACAGGCAGATCTGGCATCCGAACCCAGGTGCCCTGCGGCTGTGGGTTTGGCCCCTGCAGAGTCTGTCATTGAACAGCTAGCTGAGTCTGTGCAGGAGACTCTGAACAACGCCAGGGCTCCTTCTACTAGAGCTTGCTATGCACTCAGGTGGAGGATCTTTTCGGATTGGTGTGCCAGCTTGGGTTTTGAGCCAGCGGTTTGCCCTGTGCCACAAGTTTTGCGCTTCTTGCAGTCCTATTTGGATCAAGGCAAGGCGGTCAAGGTACTGTGAAGGTTTATGCCTCGGCCATTTCAGCCTTTTACCAGGGTGCGGATAACAGACCCTTGGGTAGGCATCCACTAATTGGTCAGTTTTTAAAAGGGGCCCGCCGGTTGCGTCCAGTTCGCACTTTGTGGGCACCAAACTGGGATTTGCCCACTGTTTTGATGTCACTTACTGAAGGCCCGTATGAGCCCATTTTAGATGCAGATCTGCGATCTTTGTCTCTTAAAGCTTTCTCCTGGCTCTTTGTTCGGCCAAGCTGCCGGGAGCTGTACGCCCTCCGGCCAGCTGAAGACTGCCTGAGGTGGCAGGCAGGGGGCACTGGCATGTCACTTTGGCCTAATCCAGCCTTCCTGCCTAAGGTTCTAAGTCAGCAGTCTATCAACCAGGTTCTGGAGCTGACCCATATCCAGCCGTCTGCTGCCTCACAGGCAGAGCGCGACAAGTTGCTCACTCTGTGCCCAGTCAGGGCTTTGAGAGCTTATCTGGCCCGCACACAGTCGTTGAGGAGGGAACACACTCAACTTTTTGTCTGCTATGGAGCGGCGAAGCAGGGGCTACCGCTTTCCAAACAGCGCCTGTCACATTGGCTGGTTGAGGATATTTCCATGCCTACCGGGCTTGGGGAATGCCAGTCCCTTCGGGTACAAGGGCTCACTCCGCCAGGAGTATGGCTACGTCTTGGGCTGCCCTTAAGGGGGTACCAGCAAGCAATATCTGTGCAGCGGCTTCATGGGCGGTGCCTTGCACTTTTACCAGGTTTTATAGGGTGGACGTCACTCGCCCAGCTCCGGTTGGCAACGCTGCCTTCATGTCCGTGGCCGAGCGAGGTTTTAATGGTTAGCTTAGAGCTCCTCGCGACTTTTTTGGTATGTGTCATCCCTTTTTTAGACCGTAGTGACGGTCAGAGTGATGTCGAAACAGATCATAAGTTACGCATGTAACTATGGATCTGTGAGACCGAGGGACTCGTCACTATCCTTGTCGCTCGGACCATCCTGAGGCGCTCAAGGTAGGAGACTGAACCGGGAGCAATCTCCGCTATTTACAAGCTCGAGTCGTTCTGCTTCCAGAGGTCATGGGCATGACTTTGTTGACATATGGTCTCGGTGATAGGCAGAACGAAGGTGATCATTCCTTTTTTAGACCGTAGTGACGGTCATCTCTCGGTCTCACAGATCCATAGTTACATGCGTAACTTATGTTTCGTTATCAAACGTCGGGTGGATGGCGCAACAAGGCGTTCCTAGGTTTCTTAATCAGTCATGGGTGTGTTTTGGGCGTAACGTTATTTAAACTGAGAATGATTCTGTCATTCCCTTTAACAGCGAGCAGGCACAACTTTAAACAGCGCATCGGTACTTTCATAGTCAGCGGCGCATTTTTAAAGGAATCTTGCACGCGAGACCGTATGGAACAGTTAACCAAACCATGCTTTACTAAAACCAGAGTACACGCATTTGCACTCGTCTATTATTTGAACTCATTGGCAAAGTGAAACTAACTTCACCGTGGTGTCAGTCAACAACAGTTTTACTTTCACTATTGACTGACAATGGGTTGCCATCAAAAACATAGCCTTGAAACAACAAGACTTACCCCAATAATGTTCGAATGATTGAATAAAAACATTTCTCCTGCAGAGGAGTTGTTTACATCTCGTGACAGTGCATCTTCAGCTGTGCTTCATATTTGCCTCTCCGTCATTACCAATTTGCAAATGATGGGAAATAATAACTCATTGTGAGATGTATTTTGTAATATCTTTATTCAAATTATGTTTCCCATTGTAATCCTATAATTTGTAACGTTTTGCATGGATGTGCGCTGGTGCGAGTTGAAAAGAAGCAGGGTGCATTGTGCACCCACCCATATCACTGTTGATAATGCGCCCTTAAAATAACATATAGACAACTCGCCATGGACTTCTGAACAGGTTTCTCTTGGTCAGTGGGGTAATGCGTTTTAGGTAGTGTACGATAGTGATTTTTAGACAACGCGCCAGACCCCACCTTAGGTCGTTAATTGCCACACCCCGTGACACGTTGCTCAAAAAAAAGAACGTGCGAGATAAGAATAAACTTTGCGCTGAGATAATAATCCGCTTGCCACCATGCGCCAGGTCGGAAAATAGGGGCCTAAGTATTTCTATCTACTGCGTATGGTGATTTGTCTAATATTTCAAATATCCTT
Source organism: Alosa alosa (assembly GCF_017589495.1). Classification (NCBI taxonomy): domain Eukaryota; kingdom Metazoa; phylum Chordata; class Actinopteri; order Clupeiformes; family Clupeidae; genus Alosa; species Alosa alosa. The sequence continues at coordinate 29,879,204 of NC_063206.1, read as the reverse complement.
TTTTGTCTGCAGATAACACAACTCTAGTTCTCTAAAATTGCATATTGAAATTTCTCAAGATTCCTGGGGACTGCTGATGGAGATGTGAGGGTTAGTCATCTTGCCACCACAAGCTGCACTTACTGCAGTTATTTCGTCTTCTTTACAAAACATTCTTTACTATATTTCCATCATCTCACACATCTCATCTATTATTCTATAGGCCTATAGAAACTCCAGGTTTGTGCTATTTCCGGGTCCTTTTGCATTTATTCATTATTCTATTTTGGAAGTGAACATTCTTTACTATATTTTCCATTATCTCACACATCTCATCTATTATTCTATAGGCCTATAGAAACTCCAGGTTTGTGCTATTTCCGGGTCCTTTTGCATTTATTCATTATTCTATTTTGGAAGTGAAATGGAAAATAAAAAAAAAAACAAGTGGTATGTGACTTTTTGAAGTTCTATAGTGACTTGCTAAATGAAAATGATGTTGTATTTTGACATTTGTTTGCTGATGAAATGTCAAATGTCTAACTGCGCATCATGCGACAGCCTAGCCTAATCTTTGCTTGAGTTGGTGAACACCGCAAAATCTACACACTCATGACAGAGCCTCCACATCCTGCGCCGATGTCTGTGAGGTGCTGTGAAATGTCTGCATGCATCGCAACAGGTCACAGATTACGTCTGTAGGTTAGCCTTTATGCCTCATGCCATATCATTCAGATGTCATTCTTTAAAAGCTTTTTTGGGTGGTCAGTTACACTTCAGTTTTATGCAATTGGAGCTGACAAAATGTGAATTGAAACAATATGAAGTAAGCATTTGGTAGAATCAGTTTCACTCATGGAATATTCATACTTCATATAAATATATATGGTATTTTGTCAGTTACCATAAGGAGCCTATATGGTCCATATTCACATCTCTGAAGGTAACTATAATTCTGCATTGAGTTAACTGGTTTACCGCATAATAGCAACCATATTAATGGACTCATGTTGTATCCTGGGAATGTTGTATCCTGGGAACTGTTATCTTGTGCTAACATACTTTTTTCCGGAACTAATTTATTAGTTATTTATTAGTTATTTATTTATCCGTTACTAATATATAATAACATGTGCTCCTTTTCTTATTTCCTGATTTATGCTTAGAGTCATTAGGAGTGAAAGGTTTTGAAATTTCAGATTTTTGAGTGACAGTGGGTCTGTAGGTTCAGGACATTAGTTCCATCTTTTCATGATATGTCCCAGATTCTCCACTACATCTGAGGTTTTGAATGGTGATTAATGCTTATTGAATGTTTTGCATCTCACCAGAGTTCATACTTGAGTAGCCATCCATAAATACCTTTGAGATTTTCTTATTTCTTATTTTCTTAGAGAAGTTTACATTTTATTCCTATTCAGCATTATCATGATGTTTTCTCTTTCAATGAAAAATAGTAGCAGTTGGAAATATCTGATGTGACCACAGTTACAGCCATGGTTTATGAACACATTAAAATGCCAAGTAAAATACCTCAGTGATGCAGTTCCCTGAATGACCCCTGTTATGTCTATCACCATGACTAAGTACTTCACATGTAAATATACTGGAGCCTAATTAAAACTTTTTAATCACATTCAGCTGTAATAACAATGTAATTAGGTTCTAATCTGTTTTCTCTGGCAAGTGTAATTTAATTTCCACAAGAGTTTATTTTCAATTCTGCATTAAAATGATGTATAGTTTGATCTCTATAGGCCTACTCTTTGATCCACATTAGTCCATGCTTGTGAGCGAGGTAAACGCTTAAGCTTTTTTCTGTATCCAAGAACATGCCCCAAGACAGTCTATTCACTGTTTAGTCAGCTGCATGTGAAAATCTGTAGATTGAAGACTAAACCACTTGAACAATCCACCTCCATACCATTTTAAAAGACCTTATACATTCCATATAAGTTAATCTCCTTTGCAGGGGTATGATAATGCTGCCTTTCTATATAGCTATATATAGAGTCATAATTATGTTTACCATTCAAAAGATCTCATTGAGCATGTGATTAAGTACTGATACACAGAAAGAACTCATATGATTAGTAACAGTGTAGGCTTAGATATAATTGCCAATGACTAAATCAAACAAAAAAAGCCACAACTGCTGTCTCTCCATCAGCATTTCTTAACTTGTATTTCAGAGACACCTGTAAGAAACTACAGCATACCCTGACTGAGAACATGAGATTCATGGTAAAGAATAAATCTCCCAAATGGCCATCTTATCAAGATAACAAAGAAAAGGTTTGTGCTGTGGCCTCACCCAGGGCCAGAAAGCAAACTGAGGTGTGAATGATACCAACCAGTTGTAGAATGGGCAGGGGGTAGGCCATTGAGAACCATCCCAGGCAAGGGGGGGGGAATTCATTTTGTTGTATAGAACAAAAGGCTGCCAGACCTGTTTGCAAGAGAAGCTAGATTTATTTACATTTAAAGCAAAGGAGGTACTTTAAAACAGTATATGTTTGAGATGCTCTGGGTCAGTCTTTGCCTGGTTCAAACAGTATATGTTTGAGATGCTAATAATCTGCGTGGGTCAAAATATTTTTTATTTCATAAATAAGTTTAGTTACAATAAATAATGGTTTGGTGTACACTGCCTTTTTGGTTCACAAAGGTTTACGTTTGTAATACACAAAAAAAATGGTTTCTTTTTGTTTAGACCCATGTTTTATGAAATAAAAAATATTTTGACAGGTTTTACTGGAATAAAGAATCAATGCTGCATCATCATCAACAAACATAATCTTTTCCTAACACACATCCTTATTTTTTTACACACCCAACATAGGTATGTCATAAGGCAATATGCGTTAGCCTCTCATACTGACACAAAGGTATTAAAAAATCCATCCAGGAGCATGAAAGTGAGAAAATCAAGTGTGACATTATTCAAAAGGTACATTTTGTTAATCATCCTTTGAATTTACTATGACTGTGCAGTTTCCCTAAACATCCCAATGACATTCCCCACCGTTCACAATCTTATAATCTGGTGGCTCAGGGAGACTTCCCTGAGACAATATGAGCCTTGTTTTACTTCTAACTCTATGGCATGAAAAGCCGCCAATTAGGATTTTGTGATTTTATGTTCTCGGGGATGGTACCATTTATTGGGTGTTGAAGAGGGGGGTTGAACATATTGTGTCAATGAACATAACAAGTAATTTCTGTTTAAGCTCATTTTTTAATGAATATAGGTAATAGGCATATACTGTATAAATAGGCATTTACACATATCCATTTACCTACTCATTGTCTGTCTGTCTCAATTGCATATCAATATGTCAACATATCACAATTGTTTAGCCAACGTGTCTTTGACAAAAAAAAAAAATCCTAGATGGATAAAATATTAGGCCTATGAGTGTGTTTTTTATTACTTTCATATTTTGGTGCTTGGTGTGATGCTTGGGAGACTGGGCTATTTTATCCACCAAGAGCGGCAGGTGTGCTACAAGGAGAAATGTTGGGACAGATGATTACTTTGTTCAAATGTGCTCATTTGTGCTGCTGTCAAATTTCCTTTTCAGCTGTCAATGCTCTTGATAGTATACAGACTAACAAAGGAGGAACAGGGTTCCAATTATGATCTGATCTTTGTGAGTGTCTCTAAAAAAGAACAGTAGCCTATGTGTAGGTGCGGCGAGCTAATAAATAAATAAATATAAATGTATATTTGCATTAATGTCACCAGGAAGCATGCCAATAGAAATATATACTAATTTGTAGGTGTGATTGCCTGGAGTCTGGAAATATAAAAAGCATGATCGTGGGATACAGTTAAGTAATTTACAAACATATATGTCAGGCCAACTGACACCTTTACATTTTATTCAGTTTGTCACTGAACTAGGCCTACTGGATAAAAGAATGTGCCTTATGCATTTGTGACTTAAAGTAAACTGTGCTTGCATGCAGATGTGATGTAAACACAAGTTGATCTGCTAAGACCAACTTTTGATTCTTTGATATTGAAGAAGTTCAAGTTCATCATTTTGGGGTGCTATTAGATTAGAACTTCAGCCCAAAGTTGGAAACCATAGGATCATGTTGGAGAACATGCACATTTTGTCGCGAACTGTTTATCACAGAAATGACCTGCACATATCATTGGGTTCGGCTCTTTCACATGAGGGGGGAATTTGGACACAACTTGTGGGGGATTTGGACACAACTTGTGTTCGTCGGACTCGTTAAGGGATAAAAGTGTTCACTTTTGCGAGCTCTCCATTCTGCTGTGCCCTTTAATGACATTCACTATTATGCACCTAGCAGGGTTCTAATGCGTAGGCCCAGTTCTTCTGGAAAACATGTTTATTCTAGGCTAATGATTTATCTTTAACGTAAATATTACTCAGTGTGTTGAAGGGGAAAGAGCTTATTTGTGAATAAACTGATGGTGCTGGTCATTTTTAGCGACCCCACAGAAGTATGATTTGACTACTTTCATGGGAGCTCAGCTTCTCTCTAAGGCAGCTCAGCTCCCACGGGCTCCCACGTAGTTCCCAACCCTGAGAACAATGCTTATTGTCCTAGCCAACATCAGTCAGTACAACAAGTTAGTATTCAATGGTTTGCTAACCAAACTCCGAGTAGCCTACCCTAAAACAACTGTTAGGCTACATTGACAACATGATGAGTGATGACAACAAGTTACTTTATACCTTGTTTGGTTATTTGCTGCTTAGCCCAAAGTCTAATGCAGGTCGCTTAGCCTACTTCAGTGAAAGTGAATTAAAACAGTTGGCAAGTAGCCTAATTCAATTAATCCCTAATAAAATGTTGGACACATACAGTACCCTCCAGAATTATTGGCACCTCCGCTAAAGTTGACTAAAAACCGGTATAAAAATAATCTGTTGGTGATTTATTGTAATCTCACAATGAAAAAAATTTGGAAAAATCCAACCTTGAAGGGAAGCAAATTTATTTTGAGTAAAAGGAAAATCTCATAAAGAAATAAATATTTTTAACAAAAACACATTGCATGGGGTTCTTTTCAGTATAGCCATTCTTCTACAGTATGTATGCCAAAGACACCTAAGTGTTTCTATCCACATTTTTATTTAATCTGACAATAGACCCCACTTCCAGACAAAGTCACTGTACCATTCAGTAGCTCCTGCCATTTACATTGGTAATTAAATGACTGGACAGGCTTTTACCTGGCATGCCTTCTAAATAATCTATTAGCATGGAGGTCACTTTTGAAGATTTTTTGGGGGGACTTGTTGACCCCAAGATGATACCTTTACTCTGCAACAGTGGTTCTTATGGAATATTTTCCCTATCTTACCATCCCCCATACAGTATGGGTCTTTGTCCAAGCATGTTTGTCACATTTCCAGATGATTAGAACCTTTTAATCATTGTTTTAACTGTATAGGCATTTTCAACAAAGTAACTAGTTTTCATTGACATTCTCTGACTTTACTAATGTCAACACACTTTATTTAAATTTAAATTTAGTGTATTCTCTTGTCTTTTGGATGTTGAAAAATGACTTAGAGGATTTAACCTCTGTGTGACTTTATTTTCATACCATAGTGAAAAAGAGAGTCATGAACTACTTCTGAAAGTTCTCAGACACTCTGCACTTAAATAAATTGAAATTATATATGAAAATGCTTCTGTTAGGTTTCGTATATAATATTTTCCGGGGTGGCAATAATGGTAAACAACGTGTTATCGTTAAAAAATATTTATTTCTTTATGAGATTTTCCTTTTTCTCAAAATAAATTTGCATCCCTTCAAGGTTGGATTTTCCTATTTTTTTCATTGTGAGATTACAATCAATCACCAACAGATTTTGTTTTATCCTGGTTTTTAGTCATCAGTCATCTTTAGCAGATGTGCCCATAATCCTGGAGGGTACTATATGGATAGGCTATGTTAATTCACACACCTGTTGTATGGTGGGCGTCAGAATACTTTTGGATGAAAGAGTAGCCTACACGGTTCACACCGCCCCATCATGGTCGCGATCAGACAGAGGATTGTTGTGTAACTGAATAGGCACACTGCGGCTGCATTGTGTAAATAGCCTACGTATTAGAGCAATGGTTAGTGTTATGTTCATTAAGACATTCCTTTGCGGATTGAAGCAAAAAGGGGTGGGGGGCTTTACATAATTATGTAGGCCTATGCTTTTTCACGTGAAATGGTCCTTTAAAAGAAGGCTGCGTTTGATCACTCATATGCACATCCACAGTGAGCGGACAGTGAGAAGTGGGCTGTGATTTCTTCACATATTTTTGTGACTAAATCGCATTCAAGATGGTGACTTCCTACCCCTTACCGGAGGGATTCTCCGATTTCGATGTGTTCTCTCTGGGATCTTGTCTTCTTGTAGAGGGTAAGTGATTGACAAACGTTGGGTTTTAAATGAAGAATAATGGGCGGCAGTACAGTAGCGGTCTGTCAGCTGATGCTAACCGAACTGACATCTCCACCAGGAGTGATGTAACATATCTGTTTTTAAATTATAAATCAGGGCAGAGGATGTCACATTTCATCCCCGCTGTTTCCAAAGAGTGATAAACACTGTTATGTTGCCTAGTGCTGGGTCTAAGCAAAGATGGTCTGAATATTGACTGTTGCATACATTTCCTTTAAGGACTCCTTGGATTCTTCCTAAATGCCGTGACGGTTGTTGCTTTCCTTAAAATTAAGGAATTGCGGACACCAAGTAATTTCCTCGTATTTAGTCTTGCCATGGCTGATATGGGAATCTGTTCGAATGCCACCATTGCGGCATTTTCCAGTTTTCTTAGGTAAGTTTGAAAGGTTGCCTAATCCTGTCAGTTCTGTTTTCTCCTTTCATGAGCTGAACAATATGATTGTGATATGAACATATCTAGAAACATAGGCCTACACTGATTTAAGTCACTAAAAGGAGATACATAGCCTAAAGCACTTTTCGTAGGACACAATGTAGTAGGCTAGGCTAAAAGGCCCTCATTATTTCAAATGGCTCTGAGCAATATTCTTTTAGAGGGCCCTGAATTACTTAACAGATCTGCCAGCATAACAATAGCCTACCGAAACAAATCAACTTGCTTGTTATTCCTCAGACAAGTATAAAGCTCAAATTTGTTGACTATACACATTTCAACAGGGACAACTGTGTTGTGATGTCAATAGTATAAGTATCCTAATTGTCTGCTGTTGTAGAGTTAGTAAAGAGAAACATTTTCTATGTGAGGAGTAAATAAGACCACTGTGATGAATAAATTGTCAATTAATTTGAGTTGTATTGGAAGTTGAAGGTTGATAAAATAATGTTGTGTAGCATAATTATATATTTAAACTTGTAAATTAATCAAGTGTGTGTTTTAAGTGACTGATTTTGTTGTTGAAAATCTTAGATATTGGCCCTATGGATCTGATGGATGTCAGACTCATGGCTTCCAGGGGTTTGTCACTGCTCTCGCCAGTATCCACTTCATTGCTGCCATTGCCTGGGACAGATACCATCAGTATTGCACCAGTAAGAGTCATGGCCAATCATGTGACATGGGGACGTATGAGGACTTTAGATGGAGAGGGAGAGTGGGAGGAGGGCTGCAGGGCTTAAGGGCTGCTCTTTGACAGCAGTGGCAGCTGTCTGGACCACCCTGTATCAAAAGAGGCCACCTGCTCCCAGTCTGCAACTGTATGTGACATGATGTAGCCCGTGATGTCCCGGGGCCACTCTCCCACTCAGCTGGGGATGAATAGCTCCCCCACAGATTAACAGCCACTCCAGCAATTGAAACATCCTTTGTGGGTTTTATATGCTCAAAGAAAAACAGTGTTGCTATAATTTACCTGAGGATGTTATACATTTATGTGGCTTGAACACCTAAACAAAATGATTTTACAAGAAACAAATCTTAATGGAGGAGTGGTTTCTCTAGAACTGAGCAATTTTGGAGCTCAGCAACCAAACATTCAATTGTCACTGCAAAGTGCTGTCCCTCAGCTACAACACAACTGACATATAGACTTTTCGATTGTTAGCCCCTTGATGTGATTGATTGAATCTAGAAGGGTCACATTTGTTTGTCAACATACATACACTGGTGGAAAGGCCAACATGTGTCCTCAGAGCATATTGCATGAGAGCTGCAGAACTTGAGTAAAACATGTTCTGTTTGAGCATGCTGACCTTAAAATTAATTCAGTAAATAGTAACGTCTGTCTTTCTATTTTAAGGAACTAAATTGCAGTGGAGCAGTGCCATCAGTCTGGTGATCTTCATCTGGCTCTTTACTGCCTTCTGGTCTGCCATGCCTCTGATTGGTTGGGGAGAGTATGACTATGAGCCCCTGAGGACCTGCTGCACACTGGATTACAGCAAGGGAGACAGGTATTCACTACTGTTTAGACAAACCCTAAACACAAACTCTCTTTATCAAATTACATGATGAAGCTCTAAAGTTTTTGATGTGTGAGATGTCTGTTAGTGGATATGTGTTGTCACTTTGATACTGCCTGTCATTTTTTTGGTCTTATAAAGTTAATTTGAACATTTTCTACCAGATGTTTCTTGCCCTTAATTATTATGCATATATCATTCTCTCACATTTCAGTGAAATGGTTCCACTGAAAATACTTATTTGTGTTTATATTTACCAGGAATTACGTCTCTTACTTGATCCCTATGGCTATCTTCAACATGGGTATTCAGACATTCGTTGTTATGTCCTCCTACCAGTCCATTGACAAGAAATTTAAGAAGACTGGTCAACCCAGGGTGAGTCTTGCATATGTTTCACATCAAACTGGCTACATGGAATCAATGGCTTACAAACATGCCATGTTGCATAAGTTATTATTCACGCTGCCTGAGCAAGGCTGAGGTTTTTTGCCTGAGAGCACAAAGGCGTGTATGCTCCTGATGCGAACAACTTTTCATTGGGGCAGAACTATTATGTAACCCATAAATAGAATCATACACCGCCAAGTGCTTCAAGCCCAGTATTGCTCCTATGTTTCAAAACAACTAGAAGAAAAATACTATATTTTTCTCATCACCAGGAAAGCCATTAGCCTGGTTTGTTGCCAGGAGAATAAGAACAGCACTATACCATCGCATTAGCATAAAACACATCTGATATGTATGGATTTGGTGCATTCTTTACAGAAAATTAAGTACATGACAATGGGAATATTTTAGAGAGGGTTAATGCTTTTGTGTACACGTGTTCTTTCACATGTGTGTGGTTCTACTTTATGTCTTTGTTTATTCTAAAAGATTATAAAATTAGTGTAAGCAGATAATATTTCTCCCATTTAATGTATTATCCTCTGCATGTGACTGGGATGTCACATGTATGCAGACCTCATGACCATAACTATCTTTGTCTCTTTGTGTGTGTGTGTGTGTGTGTGTGTGTTGCAGTTCAATGCTAACACTCCTCTGAAGGTCATGCTTTTCTGCTGGGGTCCATATGGAATCCTGGCTTTCTATGCTGCCATTGAGAACGCTAACCTGGTATCACCTAAGCTGAGAATGGTGAGAGCATCCTATTTCTCTATTCAAAGATCATTTGCTACTATGGAAGTTATAACAGAAAGGTACATGTTTGTGTCTGATGTTTTGTATTGTTTTGTTTAGGCTATGTTTACTGATGTTTTTGGTTTTTGTTTTGCAGATGGCTCCCATCCTGGCTAAGACCTCCCCAATGTTCAATGTCTTCTTGTATGCCCTTGGAAATGAGAACTACAGAGGAGGAATCTGGCAGTTGCTCACTGGGCAAAGGATGGAAGTGCCTCAAATTGAGAATAAGTCCAAATAAATAATTAATTTAATAATCACACCTACATCTATGTCCTGTATTTTGTGACAGGTATGATCCACATCTCTGTCTTTTTGATGTTTCTGTGATTTTCGTCTTGGTTGAACCTTTGCATAGTCGCTTCATTGTGTGATGTGGTATCTCACATCATTGTCTGTGTGTGATTTTATGTGGGTTTTGCAAGGAGTTGTGGTTGGTATGAGATCCAAAAAGGATATCATTTTTGTATCAATGTCAGGGCTTTTTATCAACCACTCATCATAACTGCACAATTTCTGAAGCCACCCTCTCACAAGATATAAAATAGGTTATAAAAGTTCATACACACAATGTCTTGTGGGCAAACATAATAAAGACTTCCATTCAAAGACAGGGCAGGGCAGGTCTGACCTCTTCCACCTTGATCAAAAGACTTTGCAGGCAGAGCCTTCTGTGCTGCCCCCAGTCTATGGAACGATCTACCCCTCCACATATGCACTGCCCCCTCCCTAGACTCCTAAAAGCACACCTGCTCTCTGAGGCTTTTGGCCTCTGACCCCCCCATGACCCGTCCCTTTTGTTTGTTAAGTGACCTTGGGTATCCTGAAAGGCACTATACATTTAAGCCATCATTATTATTATCATTATTATTATTATTGTTATAAAAGTAATTGTGTGTGAATAGAGAAAATAAAAATAAACAAAAGACCCAAACAACCATTCAGCTGAAGTTAATTCAGTGTTAACTTCAATTGTCTTTATTTAGGTCAATTGTCTTTATTTAGGTTGTTAAAAAGCATAATTCAACAAACATTACAAACTCTCCTATCATTGAATTCATTGCTTATATTTCTAGTTTTAGACACATCTCTGTTAACCTCTGTCTCTGAGTCAGTTGATGAAATGTTGTACATATTCCAAACCTATATCAAAAGAGCTATTTTTCTATTCCTTTTTCTGGGATGGGGGAGGGGGAAGCATATGGTCAAAATCTATCTTGTTTGAGCTACACTGAAGAGTAGGTCAGCCCAGAGGCAGCATTAGCAAAGCAACATTTTCTAATCCCATAAACAAGGGTGCTTTTCATAAAAACACATTCCAAGATTAGCAGTGGGAAGGAGATTATAAGTCAAACATACGGTACTTGGATCTGATTCTCACAGGCAGATCTAGTTTTAAAACAACAACAAAAAACATGTTTAACAAACTTTCCTTTGGAACAATATAATATAATCAAGATAAGGTAATACAATGTTGGGGTTATAAATTCAGCAGTCATTTTACTGAACCATCTACAACAGTGGACAAAAGTCATCACAGCCATTTTGACCTGAATAGCCAAATCAATTCTGTGAGATGTAAACTTTACAAAATGATATGAGTACAATGTATTAAAAACTGTTACTAGAGGTAAAATGCAAAATTTAATAAGCCCCTTGTTCATGAAGAAGCCCCAATTTCTGTGCAAACTCCAGACCTCCAACTGTGACACACATCACATACATGATATGTCAAATATATTCAGCTGCTGAATCTACAAGCAGGAGTGTTCAGGTGTGTTTTTGTGTCTAAAGACATCAAAAAATAGTTTCTGTTGTAAATTCTGTTGACACAATTCATTTTGCACCTCAGCCTTTTTATCAAGCAGTAATGTTTTCTAAATAATTCCCTTAATGTGCCTGTGATTGTTCATGATGTATTATGTATTATTGTATATCTTTTAAAAGTAATAACGATGGCAAACCTAATTCCCAGCCTGTAAAGCAAGTTGTAAAAGTACACTGTTATATACTGGGACATATTTAGAGGACCAAAGTAACTGGAAAACAAAATCTATACATTTCATGATCACCAATGAAGTCAATAGTGCTTGTATGTTAACTACTTTGTTTCATATTGATGGCTTGTATAATTGATCTTATGCATGTGTGTATGTATTATGTGTCTCTATGAATGTTCAGCTGTGCTCCAACTTGGTCTGGTGTTGCTGTTGGCTTTGTATTGTGAATTGCTCACTATTCAAGAGTGCTTTTCTCAAATCTAACTAATTTCCATGTTAACATGCTGCCTTCATCACAGTGAACTTTTCTTAAAATGAAAACAACCTGTTTCATTAAAACGGAATGTGACAAAAAATGTTATGGGCTTGAAATCGTATACGATCTCTTACCTCTCCTTTAAAGCTTTCCTTTTCTCAACACATTGATCTCAGTATCTAAGCAATGACTCTTGACCAATTATGAAAATCTTCCCTGCAAGAGTGTACATTTTCAAAAACCTGTGTTAAAAAGTGTAGCGAAGGGAAAGAGCAGTCACCCCAACCAGCCTCGAACCTGGGTCTCCAGGGTACGAAACCACACAACCTCTTGTGCAGACCATGGTTCTTTCAAAACTGGACTATTGCAATTCATTGTTAGCTGGCCTATCTGCTTGTGTAGTGAGACCATTAGAGTTGATTCAGAATGCTGCAGCATGTCTGGTCTTTAATCAGGCAAAAAGGAGACATGTAACTCCTCTGTTTGTTACTCTCCATTGGGTTCCTATAGCAGCCAAAATTTAATTCAAATCCCTCACTCTGGCCTAAATAACACTTGCTGGATCTCTCCCCTCTTGCCCACTGTGGTTCTCTGATGTGACAACCATCCATTAATGCTAAGAGGTCACAATCAAGACTCTTTGCTCTGGTGGGCTCCATTGGTGGAATGAGTTGCCTAGTATTCTGCGTTCTTGTGATAGTTTTGGGACTTTCAATAAGTATTTTAAGACTCACCTGTTCACCTTACTCTTAATGGTTATTGTTTGTTGGTGTTTGTTTGTTATGGTTTGTATGTTTATGGTTTTGTTTATAAAAAAAAATGTGTTATTATTACTACTAAAATTACTATTAATTTTTAAGTATTATCTTTTCAGTAACGCAATGTTCACCAACCATAAGCCGCTTTGGACAAAAGTGTCTGCAAAATACCATAACTATAACCATAAATACTCAGTGCATACAAAATACAAATATTGTCTCTATAATGTTATTTCATTTGAGCTTTTATTTTAGAGAAGAGCGAGAATTACATGATCTTAAAATAAATAAAAAAAACATTATCCCACTTGACGTCAAAACTAAGAGAGATTTATGTTTTAAAAGAAAAACATCATGAGATTTTCAGCATGGCCAAGACTCCAAATGTAGGGATTATACCATATTTAGATTTAGAATCTCTGACACAAGACCATCATTTGTCCACTTATTGATTTATTTTTTTATCAGCTGTTTTTAACTTACAACAGCACTTTGAAGTCTTACATCTGAGAAATTCAGGTATTTACAGTTCAGTTGGGATTAGGCATGGTAAACCAATGAACATTTCGCATGGGGCTTTTAAGAAGATTACACAGCAATATGCCATCTCAGAGTCAGTTTGGGTGAAGTTTAAAGGTGAAACCTGACAGTGTTACAAGTCTGTGTGTAATCTGGTGAAGGATTGCACATGAGATATTTATTAGTGTAGTGGGTTATTATTAATTAGTTATTAGTGTATTGGGCAGTAATGGGACAACATTTCATTCTCAAAACCCTAATAAATACTCTCCTCAGTTCCTAAACATTTACAGAATTTTGTTAAATAAAGAGGTGAAGCAGTACAGTAGTAAACATGCTCCCATCCCAACTTTTTTTGAAACATGTTGGTATCAAATTCAAAATTAACATATATTTTCAATGAAATAGTCAAATTTGTCATTTTCAACATTTGATATTCTGTCTCTGTCCTTTTTGCAAGTAAAAATGAGTTTAAGAGATTTGCAGATTATTACATTCTGTTTTTAATTCACATTTTACACAAAGTCCCAACTTTTTCTGTTTTGGGGGTGTATGTGCTCCAGAGGTATTGAGAACTGGTTTGACACTAAATCCGGACTGTCACTGACTAAGATGTAGTCCATTCACTTCTCAGTGTAGCAAAGTACACTAACACTTCCAAAGAGAAAATGTAATGAGGGGGAACCACATCAATGTCATGCCATTAATTTGACCAAAATCTACACAGCATGCACAGATGTTATGGTTCACATCAAGGGAGTTAGCAGTCAGAAATGACGCAGATCAAACAACACACCAATTCTGGCAAATCTCTCACGTTAATACTCAATCCGGAGAAAGAGACCATCAATCAATGATCGCATTGTGAATACAGAAATGATCATATTGTGAATAATGAACTAGAAATAAAGTAGTAATAACACTGTTAAATAATTCAAGTCAACAAGTTTGCCCTTTTAAAAGAAATTGAATTTAACAGATTGCAATTGCAGAGTAATCTGGATTAGGGATGTTTACGTCATTGGTCTTTACAGAGATCACTGTTCTAATTCATTAAAACACTCATTTCTGACCATATCACAGGGAAGTGAAATGGGATCTCTTTCCACTTCACATTGAGTTGGTCATGTTGTGATATCCATATTCACAATTTGTTTGAAATGTATACATAAAGAATATTGTTCACAATGCACAGTAACCAGTCAAATGCCAATCTAATAGACCTTCAAAGTAAATTAGTACCATAACATCCTTTGTGGTGACTGAATAAGGAGTGAATTACATCATCATATTTCTTGAATTACCACACAGTCCTCCAGTCCTTCCACTGAATGCCTTACCAATGGATGGATGCATGGATGGACTGGCTGCCTTGTGGCTATCTGAAAACACGTCTACTAAAAGACATAATTTTCTGATGAACCAAATTTGTGTTGCCATTTTTCATTAAATGTTTCTGAATGGATTTGTATTATAAATAAATTCAACAAATTCTTAAATCCATTGCTCTTCAACATAAGGAGTTTTACAGCCATATCAATGATGCTCGGTTTATAACCCAAACCTATTCCACACAACTGTATCTATACTAACAAGGCATCAAATCAGCTGGTATTCCAACAGAATTTTTCAAGTGACGAATTTGCCTGATGTGTTCAGACTCCATTAATCAAATTGTATCCCGTTCAAGCAGGATATTTTAATCCATTGTTGATGGTTCGTTCAACCATGGGGATTAAAATTGTGATCAATCTTTGCATTTTTCAATTTCCTATAGTTCTGTGTCAATCTATTTGATGTGACATGCATAACGTCCATGAAATATGTGCAGGGATTTATTTACTACAACCCCAAATCAGAAAAAGTTGGGACGTTGTGTAAAATGCAAATAAAAACAGAATGTGATAATATACAAGTCTCGTAAACCCATATTTAGCAGCAAAAAGGACATAGACAACATATCAAATGTTGAAAATGAAAATGTTGACTATTTCATAGAAAATATGTTCATAATGATGTGATGCCAGCAACATGTTTCAAAAAAAGTTGGGACAGGAGTATATTGACTTGACTTGCCCCCCCCTATACACAATGAAAATGGTTTTGTTGTGGAGGTGAAGGATTAACAGGCAAAAACTCCAAAGAGCAATATCTACTGACAAGGTAATGTTTCACGATTCTGGTGAGATTTGTCGGGCCGCCGTTCTTAGAAATTGCATGGCTGGTTTTCTCGGTAGCGACTCGCTACATCTATGCTGTATAGCTACAGTAAGCTAGGTGAACGATTCGCCTATTACAAGTTTGTTTACCTTCAGAAAGGTTATATTAAGGTGAAAATCTTGCATAGTGTACCTTTAACAAAATTCTGTAAATGTTTAGGAGACCAGTTGCTAAAGTTTTGAGAATGAAATGTTGTCCATTCCTGCCCGATACAGTTGTTCAACAGTATGGTGTCTTCTTAATCATGTTTTCATTCCATGATGCACCTAATTTGACAGGTCTGGACTGCAGACAGGCCATCATAGCACCTGGACTCTCCCTTTATAGAGAAATACCATTTAAATATGTGTAGAATTCATTTTGGCATTGTTTTCCTGAAATATTCAAGGTCTTCCCTGGAGAAGACATTGCCTGGATTGCAGTATGTAATGCTCAAAACCTGTATACATCATTCAGAATTGATTACTGTATGCTTTGCCAAATGGGCAAGATGTCCATACAGTA
Organism: Alosa alosa; assembly: GCF_017589495.1. Taxonomy (NCBI): domain Eukaryota; kingdom Metazoa; phylum Chordata; class Actinopteri; order Clupeiformes; family Clupeidae; genus Alosa; species Alosa alosa. Next base: position 29,863,372 of record NC_063206.1, on the reverse strand, counting down.
GGCACTAATGCTCCTCCACACAGGCATGTTGGGTTTCGAACTGAGCACTAAAACAAGTTGGATAGGTTGGATACTTGGATAGGCCCTCTCTTCTTGAGCTCAGATGAGTCCATGATTTCCAAAAAATTGCATATTTTGATTGGTCTAACCACAGGACCTTTTCCCATGTTACCTCAGTCCATTTTAAACAAGCTCAGGCCCAGATAAGAGGGTGGTATTTTCTGTATCATTTCTCAATACAATTTTAACTGTTACAATTTTGGCTGCAGTTTTTGAATTGAGTTTCAAACTGCGCACATAGACTATGGTTATCAGAGGTTTTCCTGAGCCCATACAATGACAGGTCTGGAAACAGGTCTGGTGTTGATGCAGTGCCATCTGAGGTCCAAAAGACCACAGCCATCCAATTTGTTTTCAGTTTGTGTTGCCAGTTACCCTAATTGTGAAACATTCCTTCTTTTCTTTTCTTTATCATTACAACTTGACAGCATTTTGTTACCCCCGTCCCAACTTTTTTTGAAACATGTTGCTGGTATCAAATTCAAAATTAACATATGTTTTCCATGAAATAGTCAAATTTGTCATTTTTAACATTTGATATGTTATCTATGTCCTTTTTGCAACTAAATATGAGTTTAAGAGATTTGCAGATTATTACATTCTGTCACATTTTACACGTCCCAACTTTGTTTCAGGGTTCTATTTATTTTATATATACATACAGGAAATGAGAGAGAAGTATTCGTTTACTAGAAGTTCACTTTTTCACCCTTACTGCATATATGGCCTATAAGACAAGTCTGCCAACATCAGCGTCATACACGTCTCACAGCCATAGCCTTTTTATTGACACCAAACAGATGTAAAGGATGCTCTCATTGTACAAGTTCATGGAGTGACAAACATGTTAAAGCAATCTAAAAAGCACACAAGCTTTATTTTCTGCTGATTTAAGCAGGGTTTGACTAGGGGATTTTGCCTCACCATCAGAAATTAATACTTTTGACGAACACAGAAGATTACACAGTAGTCTTGCATCTCTAGAGCTTGGTTTCAAATGAGATCAGAGTGGAAACACAGGACAAAATAGCAAAAATGTTGATCCCCAGGGAAGGCAATCCAGTTAGGAGGTGGGATTGGACTCTGACGTCTATCACTGCCCAGACACAAAATTAAAACCATATTATCTACAGTGAATGAAAAGACTGCCAAGGCAGACTGTCAGGGATTAGTCCAACAGATCGGGAGGGGGTGAGGGGGTGGGGCATCTCAGACATACTGTATAGCATTCTTAGTTCTGCCTATTGCCCATCAAGGACATCATGATCTATATAGAGGGGACAGTTTGCATATTAGAAATGATATGACACATGGTATGATGTGGAGGCTATGCTCCTAATTTCAATGCAGTCTGTCAACACATAATGAGAGAACTTTTATTTAATTTCAGACACAACACAAAACACTATTCTGTGTAGCACAGTGATACAGTTAGTAATGAAGTAATACAATAAATGTGTTACAGTATCTGTATCATAAAATCATAAAAGTCAGGCCTCATTTATTTACCACACCAGTCTAGTCAGAGAGGTACTTCAGTTCAGTTCACACATGCAGTGGAAGGTAGACCTCTAGTGGTAAGAAATAATAATGAAAATATATTTTATGATAGTCCTTGGGCCAAGGACCCAAAATATAGCATACCGGTACCATCTGGGTGGGCAAATTTTAGTTGTGATTTTTTTATACCTACATATCCCTATGTTTTGATATGATAGACCTCTGAGATTGGTAGCTTTTTAGTGGTTATCACCTAATGAAGTAAACCACCCCCCCCAAAAAAAATCGCATTTTAGACACCTGGTGCATGTCCTGGTTGAAGCCATGGTTAAGACACTTGTCAGTGTTGTATAATATTGAAATTGGTATCATTTTAAAGATTATATTCTGAGCTTTCATTCAAACACATTGAGGTCCTCTGATCAACACAGAGGACACTGGAGCTCTTTGAACTAACAAAAACACAACATTTTTCACAATTTCCGCCTAAACTTTACACCTTCTTTATGCCCTGTGGCATCAGAGAACATTACAGACACAAAAGACAGAACCTGAAATACTCTCAGGACTCCAAGGATTCAGGAAATGTATGCTTTACCCATACTACTTCATTGTTGGATGTGATTTTAGGGCTAAACCAAGAAGGATGATTTTGGCCAAAATTCCGCACATGGAACTTCATTGGTTTGTTAGGTAGATGTGTAATTGTGTTTCTATTGTCATGCCAAGTGTAAATGTAACATTTTGACCACAGCAATATCAGGTAACCTATGTAAGGTAGTTAAGTGTATAAGTTGGTAAGTAAGGTCAGAAGTTTATAACAATGTGGTTTCCACAGGTAGGCTTTAAATAGGTAATATGTGTATAACCATGTTGTTTACACAGCAAAGTTACATAAGGTAAGTAAGGTAGGTAAGTGTATGACTATTTTTGTTTCCATGGGTGTAAAAGGGGAGTATGCCAAGTAAAGGTAGTCAAAAAGAGTTTGATGTAATTGGATTTTAATGAACTAATTGAATTTAATTCCTGAAACACCATACCACCCATGACTACAGTTCAACATCATCAACATCACTGTCATCAAGATCTGAGTCTGTCAGCTGTAAAACAGGCTCTTCCTCACTGTGTTGGTTGGCACAGGTTTGTAGTTTACACAGATTTGTGCACTTCAGGCCATTAAGGAGGCACGTACACTTTGGTAGTTGGCATGACCTAACATACTTGCAAGCCAGCAGATGCAAGACGGCATCTGGTGCTGGAGAACCACGCATCCACTGGATCTGAAGCTGTCCATTATCGTCTATGGTCCATCCATGGTCCTTGGGGCTTGGTACAGATAGCTGGGTTTCAAGAGACCGCTTCCAGATTGCAGCCTGGTAGTTGGCACGAAGTGAATGCATGTATAGGCAATCCTTGCATGGCGGAAGCTGACTAGACTCTACCTCACCACGTCTGGTGCAGAAAAGTTGGTACCGAAGAATATTGACATCTGTAGTGTGTGTGGAGTGTACATACATGCGGCATGTGATTTCTTGCAGCTTTTCGAACAGCTCATCAGACATATCCCAAGCACGGCCAAGCTCAAGGAAGGCTTCTTGGTATGTCCTGTCTGATTTCATCAGTTTAAGGGTTCCAACTTTCCCACGTCCTGCAAATGCACTAACAGTGTCACAGCCGGTGAATGCATGCATACCAATCAAGGCACCAGAAATACTATTGCCAAGTGATTGGCAGAGTTTGGTGATGTCCAGGAACCTTGTCTGACTCTGTGTGCCACATTTTTGGTAAAGTTGGCATGGGATGTCTTTGCTCAAACCTAGGGTCAGCACCAGAACATCTGTCACTATTGTGTTGAGGTACTTAGCAAATATAGTTGATGGACACAATGTATGTAGTGTAGTGGATGGGAAGGGAAGCAGAGCTAAATTTCACTGAATTTGACAAGTGTAATTATTACAATCAAGGACACAGCAGGGGTTTAGCATAGAAAATCTTTACATTTACTGTTGTGTACTGTAACTAATAATGGAGTGAACTTTGATGTTAAGACCAAAAAGAGAGTTAAATGCATGTATATGTGTTAAGGAGGGTATGAATTAAACTAATAGTAAAATGGCAAAGATTTTCCATGGAGTGTAAAGAGTGGTTAACAGAGTTGTATCTGCTTACCGTCTCACTAGTAAACAAGAGGACCTATCCTGAAGGTCCTTACCATTGATATAGTAGTGCAAAATCTGCAATGTAAGCATGTCGCAAATCATATAAGACATACAGATAAGATAAATGATACAACAGATAGTTTTTTTTAGGGTTATGACAGTAGGTTTACATCATTTGATAGAAATGTTTTTTTTGATTTTATGACTTATGACTTATTTTGCTAAAAGGTGAGAGAAATGTTCTTGGTCATTCAGTGCATCCTGCCCTAGTACTATCCACCTGCTTTTTCAACATGCACTCTGTCACAAACTGTACAAAACTAACCCACATAACCCACACTGCTGCCAAAGCAAAAGGTCTCCCCACACCCACTCTGTCAGACCTCAAAACTATGGTAAGCACACATACAGTATTGCAACCACAATGACACAGGACTTCACCTCTCACTCATCTGCCACTGCCAACCAACAGCCTGGTACTGTCTGTGCGCCCTTCTGCCCTGCTATGCTCTTTGTTATCTCTACTGTGTTGGTAGCTATACTGTAGGACATCATGTGTAAAGCTGCCATTTCAGACAAACTTCCATTTTAGTCCTGACATTATTAAAGGAAAATTCCGGTATTTAGACTACAACTGACTGTCCCATTGGAGGAAGTTGTGGAGAAAGTCTTTGCCAAAAGATACCAAAATACACAGAGCTAGCTGCTGAATGTAAACATTCAAGGTGTACTGTAATCCACCACAGAGACAGCATAGATGATGCAGCAACATTGAGTTTGTCAGGGCAGCTGGAGTTGGGCTAAAGAAGGCAGTAAGTGAGATGGCTGATAGCACCAAGTAAGTGAGCCTCTGGCTCTGGCAGAGAAGGAAGGACAGGGTATGGGAAATAAATAATACAGAGAAACATTAAAGGATGGCCCCTAGCTGATGACCATGCACCACCAGTAACAACACTGTGTGTGTTGTTTACAATGGTAAAGCATCTAAATAGTTTAAAGAACTATCTAGAAATAGAAAAAACACATTTGCATACAACTTAATGATACAAACATCTATATACAGCTGTTATGTTGTCTATGACATGTTTTCTCAAATTTCACATACTGTTACGTGATATGGTTTGTTAATGGAAGCCCCCATTTAGGTTAGAGCATTCTTCAGACAATGACCTAGCAAGCGTCATTTGTTTTTAAGGGCATTAAAACGATGCTAAGGCCCTGCAAATTCTATGGTAGCCTATAACAGAATCTTTAGAAGTCAGAATCTTTTTCTTGCCTGTTTCTAACACAATTATCTTTTGAAAAAAGTACTTTTTCAAACTAAGAGTCCAGAGCTTTAATCCAGAGTTTCAGCAATGTTTTCCTTGATTGTGATGTTTCATACACAAGGGCCTCTACAGCACCCCAGGAATTTTGAGGGTTTGCATGAATTCCTTCTTGAAAGGGTTTGCATGGATTCTGTCTTGAAAACACTCGTAATGACTTGTAACAATTCTGGCTTAAAAATTCTCTGTTTTTTATCTCCCCTATGTGCGTCTGTTAGTAGTAGGCATCCGGACTTCACAGCTGAAACAATTCTCACAAAACTTCTCAGCGATGATATGCTGTAGAATGCTGCACACACACACCTTTAGGATGTTGTAAGGTAGTGACAACCAAATCCAGTAGCTTCAGAGGATTCACAGGTATTTTTTGACGAGACAATCATTAGTGTTTCAGCACTTTCTTCTTCTTGTATGTCTGTCATTTCGTTAAGTCAAACATACTCTTCAGCCATTTCAAGTTTCAAGTTATCACTGAGACTGAAGTGACCCTTTGCATGCTCACCGTTTAAGCTTCATAAACAAGGGGCGTTGATTCCAGAGCTGACGATTCACAATCGTTGGCCAGATCAAGGCAACGCGTCTTGGTATCTATCCAAACCAACACTCCATTTGAACAATCTATCAACTTTTTTGAAAACTTTACTTAAAACAAGCATGTCTTTCTATAGATACCTATGGAATACCTTGGGGGCAGCCGTGGCCTACTGGTTAGCGCTTCGGACTTGTAACCGGAGAGTTGCCAGTTCAAACCCCGACCAGTAGGCACGGCTGAAGTGCCCTTGAGCAAGGCACTGCGCCGCTGTTGTTGCAGGCCGCTCACTGCGCCGGGATTAGTATGTGCTTCTGTTCGCTGTGTGCTGAGTGTGTTTCACTAATTCACGGATTGGGATAAATGCAGAGACCAAATTTCCCTCACGGGATCAAAAGAGTAGATATACTGTACCTCATTTTAGGACCTTGTACGAATTTCTCTACATCATTTTCTGCAGCATTTTCAGTGTGCTGGCCAAAAAGTATTAGCACCCATGCTAAAGTTGACTGAAAAAGAGGAATATAAAATCATCTTTTGGAAATTGATCTTAATGCCTTAAGTGAAAAATGAGGAAATATCTAACCTTTAAGGACACCAATTTTCTTAGTGAATGAATAATGTATCATAAATACATTTATGGAATTAAAATTGGAATTAAAATAGCCCACATCATCACATACCCTTCACCATACCTAGAGATTGGCATGGGTGTTATTTCAGTTAGCCTATTAGCTGGTTTGATTTGCATTGAGCTCAATGAGCATCAAACCAGCTAATAAACTGAAATAACACCCATGCCAATATCTAGGTATGGTGAAGGGTATGTGATGATGTGGGGCTATTTTAATTCAAAAGGCCACGGTAACTTTATCAGGATGCACAGTATTCTGGATCCATGAAATAACTGGCCTTTAAAAAGAAAAATCTGCCTGTCTCTATGGGAATTTAACATAGAGGTGCCAATACTTATGACCCCTGTATTTTAAGGAAGAACATTTATTTATTTATGATACATTATTCATTCACTAAGAAAATTGGTGTCCTTAAAGGTTAGATATTTCCTCATTTTTTCATAAGGCATTAAGATCAATTTCCAAAAGATGATTTTATATTCCTCTTTTCAGTCAACTTTAGCATGGGTGCCAATACTTTTGGCCAGCACTGTATATTGCTTCAGCATATGTTGCTATTCTGTAGTCATCACTACACAGGTGAATGAACCCCTGTGCTTCTATTTCAAGATAATAAGCATAAATATGGTAACATTTGGTATAGACCGAACTATTCCATGATGCTGTGAAGGTGCTATCCAAAATAGGTAGTTCAAGATCACACCAAATATCCCTAAACATTATCCAATCGGCAGCACAAAATGAGATGTGTAGCATGTCGTCTGAAAACACCAAATACAGTGAAGCCAAAACATATAGCTTCACACTGCATTCTTCTTTGTCAAAAACATCCTCCTATGTGACCATCACTCAACATCCATTGGTATTCCAGAGCATTGCTCGGTTTATGAAAAAAGTTTACGAATGTTTCACGAATACGAATGACAATCTGAGATGAGCTATTAAAAATACGTTCACACTCGGTATCATGTTTCAACACACTTTAGGTCAATATCACACCGGAATTCTCCTTTAAAGGATTGAACGAGAGAGTTTATTTATACAGTTTATTATCACAAGTAGGAATGGATAAAATCTTAAAGGTTGCCAAATAATACTGCCCGGAACAGCAAGGCCTCACTCACACGGAAACACCAGTGCATCAGACACCTCAATATCAAAACTGAATAGTTCCTTTCCCCGATTGTCTTTAATGCAGTTTAAGTCTTTAGTTTCATTCTCTTGCAGTATTTGGTACATTTCACAGATATGGAGCACAGAAAGGTCATTTTTTCCATCGCTAAAAAAATTGTAATTTATTTCTGTAAGGCGCACATCCCATGTCTGTAAATTGCTAAGCCCCAAAGTCCCCCTCTATCATGAGTCTGGCCTATACAGTACATACACGAAAGTCCAGCTGGCAGCTTGCTGTGGCGAGATACATTTAAATATGTAAGAATTTTATAATACTTTTAATAAAAAAATGAAATCAATGCAAGTATTAATATATGAAATGGTGGCAGATCTGGGTAGCCTAGGCTGTGCTGAGTAATTGGTTCAGTCATGTGTTGAAGTGGTGTAGTTTTAAAATGAAATGTCAATTTCAGGATGAAAATGACTGAAAGGTGTGTTTTGTATCAACAGATGGTATGTTTGAACTTTTTGCAATTGTCAAGATTCTCCTTTAAGAACGACATACAGTATAATGTATATAATCACAATATGATCACATACCAAATTGTACAGAGTGGGCTATCATGATTCAGTGATAGTCTTATTGAAGCTTATTAGCTTATAATTGGCTATTAATTGATATCAACAATCTTGATACAGGACCTATAATAAACAGCCCAATAAAATAAGATGACACTACTGCATTGTTTCCATGAATGTATTTCATAATCCCCCATACAATCCATTTGTAGGCTAAACTGCCATATATCCAACATTTGTTGGACTAAAGAGAATTGAGTCTGCTACATTTTACTAAAGGATGCATTGAATGCTTCAAAATAGGCTAAGCTGTAAAAAAGGGTCATCTTATTCTTATTCTAATTTTCTCTTTAATAATATTCATGGTTAGCGGTCGGGTTAGAAAATAGCATCAGGCAAGTTTAGGTTGTCTGTGAATGGACCTGTGCATCAGTGTTGGCTTTACACATTTTATTGCCATTATTAAAGAAGCACTATGCAGGTCTGGTTATTCCTTAGCTGTTTCTGGGTTTTCGCTGGATTTGGGCTCGCATTTTTCACTACACAGCTCCCCCTGCAGCTTCGGTAGCAAGTGACTGCTACGCTAAACCCCCACTAGCTAGCAAGCTAGCCATCAAGAAACCAAGCTAAACACAGGGCTCACAATAAAACGGTCGAGCGAACATATTGTTCAAGACGAAGTTCACCCAAGGGTAGGCTACTTACAATTTCAACAGCAACAAAGCCAAATCGGCGTCCGTTTTGCAGTCTTCATCGAAACTACAATCTGACTACATCTTCGAGGCGCGATTGGATACTTCCGCTGAGTCACATCCGGATTTACCCAGACCGGGTCCAGAAAGTTGCATATTCAGTTTTTCCGTGGAGAAGTGATAGGGGGAGACGAAGCCAGAGGCGGACAGAGTACACAGCTTCATTACTTGATACCCTTTGCTAAATTTTACTCAAGTACAAGTAAAAGTACAACAGTGAGATGTCTACTTAAGTAAAAGTACTGAAGTACTTGTTTTTTAAAAGTACTTGAGTATCAAGAGTACAAGAGTACATTTTCTAAATATTGCATTACTACTGCCAAAGTGCTTACATTTATGTACAGAAACATCCTACATGGACTTATGAAAAATGTTAATGTGGAGAATGTAAAAGGAATTGAAAGTAAAATCAAGTCATTTTCATCTTTTTACCATGTTGCCAGGGATGGGCAGTATTTCTAATACATGTATTTAAAATACAAAATACTATTTTGTAATTAAAACACTTGAAGCAAAAACTATCATTAACTTGTTCAGAAAATTTAAATAGTCTGGCGAGGTGGGGCCACAGGTTGGCACATTCCCGGGATGGACTTGCTGCGTCTTCGTCCATGGTTTCGTCTCTTATCTAAATCTAACCATGGAGTTGACTTTGGCGGAAAGCTGAAGGTGATTGCTGATAGGCTGTCCCAATCAGTGGCGCCTGCACAATCTAATCACGTTTGAGAGGGAAACAACAAATTGAGGGTTTCCGAGATTTTTCTTTTTTCCTTTTTTTTTAGAAGAAGTAACAGGTACTCACGGTTATGGATAGAAATGTAGTGGAGTAAAGAGTACAATATTTGCCTCTCAAATGTACTTGAGTAAAGTCATGAGTACTCCCCAAAAATGATACTCTGAAAGCTCTGGACGAAGCACCCACCAAACGACCCAGAAAGTGTTGTAGAACCATCAGAATGACTCAACCTGCATTAAGGTCATTTTTGCTCAAATTGTTGCATAGTTTTAAAAACATGTGATGTCTGTGTGATGAGTAGGCTACTCCGCGAGTAGTTCAGCAAAGAATGTGTGAATTTGGACACACTTTCTTTCTTGCCGTGCGCTGTCACTTTCTCCACTGCGTACAAGTCTAACTTAATTTGCTCTGTGAATGCTAAGCTTAATTTGACAGGCCATAGGCTAAATAAAAAATAGGTCGGACGCAAAGCAGAATATTGAAAGAATATGGGGCACCAAGGCCACAATGGCCTGTGAACCTCCGATTTTCAAAAGGGGCATCACGGCCAACGCAAGGGGCAACGACGGTTGTGGCCGCTGTGAAATTCCCACCCTGGTTACAGGGCTGGCAAATAACAGAATTTCAGTGGGAATGTTTTCAAAAGGGCTCCTTGTTAAACACTATATAGACTGCAATGTTTCAGAAAATGTAAATTATCAAATAGGCTAAACATTTAGAACTGAAACCACCTTGTTTCAAAAACAGTTTCTTCCCTTCAGCAATCAGTGGGGGCAGCCAATATTTAGGAAAACATGCCAGTGAATTTCGCTAGGTAGCCTTCCCCCCGACCCCGAGCTGCCAGGTTAAAGCAGCAGCACAGCAGTGTTCCAGGTTTTTAGTTGGGGACGACGAGGATGGCCAGGCGCAAAGGACAGCAAGACCTTCGGAACTTTTTTAATAAGGTTGCCCGACCTGACGTTTCCGAAGGTAAGTTAAGAGTCAAAAACACCATTCACGCTTTTTATGAGACTTGTATTGCTACCAAGTTACCCTTCTAGGTTGTTTAATTTGTGGACATAACACGGTAAAAACACAGGTAAGTCATGCTGTAGTCTAGCTTTCGTTCTTCTCTCAATACTAGCAAGCTAACGTATTCTGATCCACGTTACCCTACTTAGTTTTAATTTCTGGACGTTTGTTTGTCTGGGATTCTTCTTTGGGATTCTTCTTGGGAATAACTCCTAATCGCCATGTCTGTCTGTAAACGGTCTACATGATGTGTACTGTGGCTGTCTGAATTAAGTATCTATCATGAACTTTATTTACTAGCCGGAACCATGCTATCTCCATGGTATGCATGGATGGAGAGATATATTATCTGTACTTATGGGTAATAACATTATCTACCACACTGTTACTGCGATATACAAAACAGGCTATATTTCTATTGACCAACATTTAAAAATCAGCTAATCTAATTTTGTTTGGGCTTGACTTGCTGTAGGCCTACTTGATAGTAACATTTTTGATTGTCATAGATGAAAATGCTTAAAAATGAAACTTAAAATTGGCCTATTTTTGTCATAGCTTTTAGAGGGCTTTGCATCTGAACTCATATGAAACAGAGTTGTTCATTGTTTTCTCTAGATGGCAGTGGCAGTCAGCAACAAGGTGCAAGGGGAGCTGGAGGGGACCTTGACACTGAGATGGTGGACCAGCAGGAGCAAGCAGGAACTTCAAGAGCTGGAGAGGGTATTTGATGATTATTTACTATTGGTTTTATTTTTCATTTATGAAATAAATTGACATGTCGAAGACACACAACCTGTCTCAAGATGTGATGGTGTTCTGCTGCTTTAAAACAATCACTCTGTTAGGCCTTGCTCTATGAGAGATGAGTACAAAGAGTAAGTGCCACATGGAGTTCCATTGCCTTTGAGATACACAGCACACAGTCCACACAATGAAAGTGAATTTATGCTGTTCCTCACGCATGCAAGGGGCAGGTAAGTGCAAATCTGTGACCCCCACTAACATTTTTGTCCCTTAATATTGGTCCCGAGGGGACCAATATTAAGGGACAAAACCTCAAAAAAGTAGACTACACCACTGGGAATAAGATAACCGGAGGGTTGCCGGTTCGAACCCCGACCAGCAGGCACGGCTTAAGTGCCCTTGAGCAAGGCACCTAACCCCTCACTGCTCCCCAAGCGCCACTGTTGTTGCAGGCAGCTCACTGCGCCGGGATTAGTGCGTGCTTCTGTTCGCTGTGTGCTGAGTGTGTTTCACTAATTCACGGATTGGGATAAATGCAGAGACCAAATTTCCCTCACGGGATCAAAAGAGTAGATATACTCATATACTGTACCTCATTTTAGGACCTTGTACGAATTTCTCTACATCATTTTCTGCAGCATACAGTGCTGGCCAAAAGTATTGGCACCCATGCTAAAGTTGACTGAAAAGAGGAATATAAAATCATCTTTTGGAAATTGATCTTAATGCCTTAAGTGAAAAATGAGGAAATATCTAACCTTTAAGGACACCAATTTTCTTAGTGAATGAATAATGTATCATAAATACATTTATGGAATTAAAATTGGAATTAAAATAGCCCCACATCATCACATACCCTTCACCATACCTAGAGATTGGCATGGGTGTTATTTCAGTTAGCCTATTAGCTGGTTTGATTTGCACTGAGCTCAATGAGCATCAAACCAGCTAATAGGCTAACTGTATATATACTTATACTTACTTATCAGATTCCTGAACACTACAAAATTGTTCTGAACAATTTATTTATTTACTTTTTTTGTTTTGTTTTGCTTCCTCCTTCACTAGGCTGACCTACCTCTTTCTGTAACAACAATTAACAACATTGTTGTGTGGCAATAAAGTCTCTCTATATGTCTGTAAGTCGTTACTAACGGCATTCCTTTCACTGGCGTTGCTTCAACGAAGGGCCCTGGCAAAAGTAGAAAGAATTAGGTAACACTTTACTTGAAGGTATACATAAGAGTGAGATGACACTGTCATAACACTAACCCTAACTTGTCATGACAAAAACCGAATGACACTTGACAGAAGCGAGTGACAGCAACGTTATATGATAAATTTATTTAATTTATGACTTGTTTACAATGTTTATGACACGTTCATGACAGTGTCAGGTCACTCTTATGTAGATACCTTCAAGTAGTGTGACCAAGAAGTATTCTCTTTTTACCAGCAGATGTCAGTAGCCTACTAAACTACAGTAGGGGGAGAGACCGGGTATGGTTGTAACATGGGGTGAGTTGTAATAGCACCATTTCCACAAAGCAGGAATAAGATATTAGACATATGATCACCTCAGCATTTGCACAATTCCACCCCTATCCCACATGGTGATTTTTAAGCCTATGTCACCCATTCTAGTTTTACAGAGGAAAACTGATTTTGACATAAGAAGGTAACATTTTTCACCAAGGCTATATTTTGTTTAGTACTTTTACATTTGTTGTATTGTAGTTGTATTATTGTAGATAAAACCACATGCCTCATATTAGATTAAACTGTAGTCTCTGAGGCAAATCATGCATTTTGGCAGACAGGGGTAGGTGTAGGTTGTAACACTTACATATGTAGGTTATTAACACTGGCACATCACACTGTACAAGTTTGTTTTGTGTAACATTGTATACTATTGAGACCAATTTACACAGAAAAACACAAACAGACACCCACACACACTAATAAACACCCACACATGTACCTCACACATACATAGGCTACTCTGGTTATGGTCATTCAGAGAGAAGTAAATAAAAAGACAATGTTCTCTTGTATTCATAGGCCTTTTGCAATGCCCCAAACATGTCTGAAACATATTGCATGGTGTGGGCTCTCTTTTTCTGTCTTTTGTCTAACTGTTACAACTTGCCCCAGTATGAGTTACAACCCACCCCGGTAGTGGGGTAGGTTGTAACAAAGGACAACCTTGTATGTGATTTTCTTGCAGAAATTTGAGTTCTATCTGAAGTACACAAATGACAGTATTTTAAAAATAAATAAATAAAATGTTACAGGATTGTAGCTCAAAAATTAAGAGAGTGACAGGTACTAAAGCAAACGTGTTACAACCATAAAAGGTCTCCCCAAAAACTATGGTAATCACACATACAGTACTGCAACCACAATGACAGACATCACCTCTCACTCAGCTGCCACTGCCAACCAACAGCCTGGTACTGTCTGTGCGCCCTTCTGCCCTGCTATGCTCTTTGTTATCTCTACTGTGTTGGTAGCTATACTGTAGGACATCATGTGTAAAGCTGCCATTTCAGACAAACTTCCATTTCAGTCCTGACAGTGTTAAGAGTACAACTGTCCCATTGGAGGAAGGTGTGGAGAAAGTCTTTGCCAAAAGATGCCAACATACACAGAGCTAGCTGCAGAATTTAGAGATTCAAGTCAAGTCAAGTCAAGTCAGTTTTATTTGTATAGCGCATTTAACGTGCACAGAGTGCAACCCAAAGCGCTCATAGGCTAAGACACTGTCATTGACACATAGACTAACAAAGACAATAGCGAACGGAGTAGTCGCCAGCGTACCCGTGACACCAAGACATACAAGACAGACAACAAACAAATTAATAAATAAAATAAATACATTTTTTAAATAAAATTAGTCCAATTTCCAACCGGCTGAAATGTCCAAGGGCAATGATGACTCGCGCGAAACTGCGCACAGCTGTGTCTAAGTGTAGGTTACTGTAGCCTAATTCGCCACCGAGACAGCATAGATGATGCAGCAACATTACTGTAAGTTTGTCAGGGCAGCTGGAATTAGAAGGCAGTAAGTGAGATGGCTGATAGCACCAAGTATGAGCCTCTGGCAGGGCTGAGCGATATGGCTGAAAACTGTATCATGATATAAGTATTTCATATCAGTCGATATCGATAATTATTATAAAAAATCTATTTCAGATAAGGACCAGAAGGAAAAAAAGTTCAATTTTACTTTTAGCCTAACTGAGCGAACCTGAGGACGCTGTATGCGAAACGCGTTGTTCGCTCTGAATAAAATCATGTAAACGTCAACAGTGTGCGGTAGAACTATCTTAATTTTTGCTATTTAAGTATGTTCCTGCAATCTACCTGCACACCAGGCTGTGCGTGGATCTTGGTAGCCTATCATTGGGAACTTTTATTTTAAACTTAACCTTCCTCTGATTTTAATCACCTCAGTTATCAATCAAAGCAAACAGGGAAAAGAAATAGCAACACAACCATGAAAAACACTCAAATAAATAAATATGCATGAAAAGCAGCACTGGTTGAAGCCTGGAAATATTGTAAACAAAGTAGCTTAATTTGCTAGTTTATTATAGTCTACTGGTTAGACTGTTCAGTTTTCCCACGTGTGTTTAAGTTTCAAATGAATACCTTTTCTCCTTGGGGCAGGCCCGTTTGAGTCTTCGAAAATACTTTCCATTTGCATCGGGATTGAGATTATTAGAATTTAGCAATTTGTCCATTTGAATGCAACACTTTTGAACAAATTCGTGCAGCGTGCTAATGATGCTAACCGGATTTAATAGCAATATAGCCAGTCGTCTTGCACGATTGTGAATGTTGGGATTACATGTGCATGCTGAGGAGGGAATATGAGCCTGTTTAGAGGGAGAGAGAGAGAGAGCACGGGGCAAGGACTCATTGATAGTCTGTGTTGAGGTAGGCCTACTTCTATTGCCTACTCTGGTAGAGTTGCACATAGGCCTACTAGCTACAATGCAAGATATATTTAGCCTATTTATTGCGATACATATCGCTATCGTTTTATCGCCCAGCCCTACTCTGGCACTGGCAGAGAAGGAAGGACAGGGAATGGGAAATAAATAATAGGCTACAGAGAAACATTAAAGAATGGCCCTTAGCTGATGACCAATTCTAGCCTGACATATCCATATCCAATTCTATTCAGAATTTGAGTCTGATCACCCGCTTCGAACGTTATCACTCGATTGAATGGTCTGATATTGGATGACCAATTTACACAGAAAAACACAGACACCCACACACACTAGCAAACACATGTATTACACACCTCACACAAAAAATAAAAAAGGTTACAGGATTGTAGCTAAAAAATTAAGAGAGTTACAGGTCTAAAGCAAAAGATGTTACAACCATGTCTCCCCTATTGATGTCACTGAGTTTATCGCCCACAAGAGGGTGGCAGTAGGTCAAACAATCCAAACAGCAATGCATCTAAATAGGCTAAAGAAAGGTGTCGTTATAGTCAACATATAGTTTTCGCATTTACACTTATGTAATCTGTAATAAAAGAGTGTAGCCAAATTGTGCTCACATAAAGGTAAGTTACTAGTCCATACATCCAATAAACACACGGGCCTATTTCTTGTTCAGATATGCTACGGCAGGTGGCGTAGTTGTTTCGCTAGCCTAGACTGTAAATTAGTGTAATGCTCTGTCTCCCACTGGAGTCGATGCTGTTCATGAAAAAGAATTTGAATGAAATGACCGACCAACTCATCATCAGCCATTGGCTAGTGGTAGCCTTTACCCGTGTGTTGTCGAGGTGCCATAAGTGTTCCTGTTTTAATAGGTCTTGCCAGTGAATGATTTATCTGGTCGAGTGAGGATGGGAAGTCTCCAAGACTTGCGATTCTCGTTTCAAAACTGGGATAAATAAATGTCCTTTCACACAGCTTAAAAATGTAAAGTACTGAAAAGAAAAACAATCATATTTAAATGTTGTGTTGTCAACCCGTGTTCAGTTGCATTGACTAAGTACAGATAATTGCATTGCATTTGTCATGAAATGGTTCGATGATTCATGTTCAACTATACAGAACAGAGTACAAATTAAACTTTAAAATCAAAAGTAGGCTACACTACCCTGCGTTAGTTATACTGTTACCACCACATAACAGACCATCGATGCCGTAGCTATGATGTGCTGACTTGGTAGGGGTTTGTGTGCATTATCAGCATGGAAAACGCGGCTAGCTGGGAATCACAGAAGGGGAGGGGAGGCAAGTCAGCAGTGCGTCACAGCCCTTGGAAAAGACGGTGAAAGCTTTAGCCTACTACTAACAAACATGCCACTGTATATCAACCGGTGACATCAGACCAGATTTGCCAAACAGTGATGGTATCATACTTTTCTGCGTCACAGGTGACTGATCATCAGCAACTATCCTACCTTTTTGACGGCGGAAGAACCTCGGTCCCCTTGCAAAATAACTCATTTTCAGGATGGAACAGAAGTTAACACAGACTTGAGTTTATTTGGGTCCTCCTCGTCACAGAGCAGGACAAAATACAATGAAACAAGGTCGGATAACCTACGCTGACAAGAAGATACCTCAATAGAGCGCAAAAAGGGGCGAGAGCAATGAAGTACAGCAACGCGGGAAGGTAAAAAAGTTAGTTTTTTAGTGTTGAAAGAAGAGACTGGAAGTGAGCGTCAAATGTGATCTGTAAGCGTAGAGCACACCTAATATACAGATCAAAGTTTAAAAGCTGTGATTCAAGAACGAAGATCTGACAGGTCGGCCAGTCATGGCTTCAGAAGAATCCATCGGTTTAGCGCAATCTGCTGCTGTGAAATTATCAGAAATGGGGGAAAGAACTAAGCATTTGGGCAATGCCATACAAGACCCCGAGCGGCAAAGGAGAATAATATTAGTTATTGTTTGCGTTGCTCTGTTATTGGACAACATGCTGTACATGGTGATAGTACCAATTATACCCGATTATCTTGTAAGTCTCGAGCAAAAGGCAGAGCACGCCCATGCAGTTTTGCATATGAATAACTCAAACAGCACGGCACACATCGGAAAAGAAAACTTTGATGTGGAAATCGGTGTACTCTTTGCTTCCAAAGCCATTTTGCAACTTCTAGTCAATCCACTCACAGGAACCTTTATTGACCGTGTCGGGTATGACATTCCACTCCTAATTGGACTTACGATCATGTTCCTATCCACCTGTATATTTGCTTTCGCTGAAAACTATGGAACTTTGTTTGCAGCACGTAGTCTGCAAGGTTTGGGATCTGCATTTGCAGACACTTCCGGAATTGCCATGATTGCTGATAAGTATACGGAGGAGGGAGAGAGGAGTCGTGCCCTGGGCATTGCCCTTGCATTCATATCTTTTGGGAGTCTAGTGGCGCCCCCCTTTGGAGGTATACTTTACGAGTTTGCAGGGAAGCGGGTCCCATTCCTTGTCCTTGCCTGCATTTGTTTTGCCGATGGTATTTTGTGTCTGACTGTCCTGAAGCCTTTTTCAAACAATACTCGAGAGAACATGCCAATAGGCACTCCCATTTACAAACTCATGATTGATCCCTACATAGCAGTTGTTGCAGGGGCGCTGACAACCTGTAACATCCCCTTGGCCTTCCTGGAACCCACCATCGCGAATTGGATGGAGGAAACCATGAATTCTACTCAGTGGGAAATTGGACTAACTTGGTTACCAGCGTTTTTCCCACATGTTCTTGGTGTATACCTTACTGTGAAATTAGCAGCTCAATACCCTCATTTACAATGGTTCTATGGGGCACTAGGAATGGTTATCATTGGTGCAAGTTCCTGCACTGTGCCAGCTTGCAAAACATTTGGACAGCTCATCTGGCCATTGTGTGGTATATGTTTTGGTATTGCATTGGTAGATACAGCTTTGTTGCCAACACTTGCGTTTCTTGTAGATGTGCGTCACGTGTCTGTGTATGGAAGTGTGTATGCTATTGCAGATATATCCTATTGTGTGGCCTATGCTCTCGGGCCAATAGTTGCAGGTCAGATAGTACACAACCTTGGCTTTGTCCAGTTAAATCTGGGAATGGGACTTGCCAATGTTCTTTACGCACCGGCTCTACTGCTTTTGCGCAATGTGTGCTTAATGAAACCGTCCCATTCAGAGAGAAATATGCTATTAGAAGAGGGAGCCACAGGTCTTTACGACACTATAAAAATGGAAGAGCGGCATAACAAGGGGAAAATTCTCAGTTCAGCGGGGAACTGTGTATCAGTTGATGAAAATGGCACCTTTGCGCAACCGAGAGGATATTCTGAAGAGGAAACATCTGAACCAGAATATATTTAACACGCCATGGCACCAACGGTATGGTCGTGCAGCCTCTCCCATTCCTCTCCCATTAGACAGACTGAGAGTACCTTCAGTGTGATGCATACATATTCTTACCCCCCAATTACTGATTATGTAACTCGTTTAAGGTTACTTTCTCTGTTTCTTACAGAATTATTCCATTATTCCATTAACCCACCCGTCTTTTCAGACTAATTAAAACTGTAAACGCAATGCTGGACATCTCTGTTAAATTAATGTTCTAGCTCTGTATTACTTGCTTGTTCAAAATCATATTCAGGGATGTATACGGTGTTGCACATGTCGAAATTATATTGCTCGTTTTTCAGTGTAACATTCAGTAGACCGGCCCACCCTTTGCTCTGTTTGTGCTGCTATGACTTTTATGCACTGTCACACGACACTTTCTCGAAAAACGGACTGAACTGAATCCCAAGTTGCATTGTCTGTTGTCTGGATTTGGTGAGAATCAATGTACCTCTGGAATGCATACGTATAATGTTAAATAATTGCTGTATATAGATGTAACATGTGTAAATAAATTAAAATAATACGTGGATTGATTTATTGCAGTGTGTTTGCTCTTTCAACATAACGACACGAACATAATCGGTCGGTTGAATTGAAAATGAATTTATCCCAGACTTGCCATTAAAACAGCTTTGTTGGATCAAGTTAAGTCATTTTATTTGAAACAACAGGAGTTGACCCAAAGTGCTTAATGTTAAAGCCCAGTTTATCTATGAGTTTGATATTTTATTAGGCTAATCATAAAGTGGTCCTACTACGTGAATGGCATTAATTCTTAACTGACTTAAAAAGTTTATTTACAAATAGGCCTATATGCTTAAGAATTTAATTCTTTTTAAAGCCTAATTAAGTCCGTGCGTCCTTCCTGATAATGTAAAGTCACAGCCCATCTTGAAACAGTATTTTGTTTGATGTGTTTGGTGATTTAAGTGAAGATTGTATAGAGATCATTCATAGGCTATTGCTGGTTGTAAGATAAATCTTAATGTGCTATTAGAGGTACAATAGCCTAATCTATGACGATAGGCCTACACGTAGAGTAATTCCGAAAGCAAGGAATGCGATAATTAGGCTACAAGATGAATAATCCGTCGGGGCTTTTTTGTCCACAGATCTTGGTCACTGAAACAGCAGACAATCTACATGAAGTAGCCTAACTTCTTATGTATTTAAATACAGAGATTAATGAAAACTCCGTTGATTTATTTGATAAACTATCGAAATGTCAAAAAGCATCGTGCTTTTCGAGCCTCGATCCTAAGTGGTACCTGAGCGCTTAGAGATGTGAACTGTCAGCGGCTCTGCGAATATAGCCCTCGATGGGAGGAGCTATTTTAATAGCCGGAATGAAGTATCCACCTTCTCATTGCTCTTACCAAGCATCTCCAGCTTCGCAATGGTGAGGAGGCTAGTTGGCCAAAGGTGGCGGAAGGAACATAGGTGTACATTTGGGAACCTGGATTTGTCACCCAAAGCAACAATAACGAATATGAAACTTGAAGACAAACTTTCTGCATATTTGAAGGATCAGTCCCTATGGTAAGTTAAATATTTTGTATTTTATAACTAGTTTAAACGTTGGTGTACATCCACGTAGCCAATGTCAACTTACTGTACATGGGTCCCTAATCAGAAGTGGTAGAGATGTTCTTTTTTTAGAAGTGTGGAAAGGCTCAAATAAAGATTCTGCTGCTGCTTCCAAGGTATCCAATACCCTTTATTGGTTTAATTGTTATAGGCTACTGGTTCAACCATACATCTTGTGTATAGCATATAGATGTAGGACTGTGTATTGTATACGGTTTTATTTTTCAATTCCATATGTGTGTGAATCCACAGAATGTCAAGCACAAGCTGTTAGGCTACCTGTCCTCCACTGGCTGTAACTCCTTTTGATCAGGCAGGCAGAGAAAATGCCAGTTTTGGAGAGGGAACAATCAACCAATCCTGACACCAATAATGTAAGAAAGCAGCCATCACTCAAGACTGTTAATGGCAAAATATATAAATAAGATTAATTAAACACAGTTATAAGTCTGTTAATCATATGCATGTGTAAAGACTCTCTCTCATACAGTACGCATGTGTAAAGACTCTCTCTCACACACACACACAGTTTTATTTTTTTGGATTTGCCATGTCTTATAGCATAATATGTAACATTGTTTATCCAAGTTTTCTGGTCTTCACTTAGAGTAAAATGTCTCTGCTTTACAAACCCTGTCACACAAAATGCTGTAAAGTATTGCCCCTCTTCATGTGCTTGGTAAAAGTGCATCAAAATAGTTAATCAATTGAATAACTGAATAATACTGATACCAGGCATGAAACCATTATTAAAGTAGCATAGATACTTCATGTATGTAACATAGACACATGTTTCCATAAGGTTTACTCTTCTCATTTTGCTTTGTGTTAGGGTTTGCCTAAGCTGCCAGTTCCTGACTTACAGCATACACTGGACATGTATCTTAAGTGTATGAAACACTTAGTACCTGAGGAGAAGTTCAGAAGGACCAAAGGCATTGTGCAAATGTTTGGAGCTCCTGGAGGAGTGGGCGAGATGCTTCAACAACAACTTCACAAAAGGAGAGAGAGCAAAGCAAACTGGGTAGGAAATGAGACCAAATCAATTTAAACATTGACAATCAGGTCAAGATCAAAATGATCTGTTTGAAATTGCCATGTTTCATACTATGTCTTAACATTAATATTTGCATTTCTCAGAATTCGTGATATATGATATTATATATATATTAATAACCAAGAGAAGTAGTTCCACAAAGCTGCTGTTCCCACCAGCCCATTACAGCACCTATTATTATTAATACAAAAATATAGTCTTTTCCTGCAACAAAAATAAAATGTATTAGGATGAGCAGGTAATATCTCTTATTTACTCTCATTTTCACAGGTTTATGACTACTGGCTTGATGATATGTACTTGAATAACAGATTAGCATTACCAGTGAACTCTAGTCCAGTTATGGTTTTCCCAAAACAAAACTTCAAGACTGATAGTGATGCTTTAAGGTACTGCATGCTCAGTATATTTCCATATGTCTCCCAAACATTTCTTCTATTACACAACTAAATCCTTCATATGCAAATTCATTATGGAACTTAAATTTAACAATTCAAATAATCTGGTTATTTGAAATTGGCTAATGTAGATTTAATTTGCATGTAACTTCAATGGTCAGAACAGCCACCCAACACAAATAATAACTGGTTGAACAAAGGTAGGATCTGGTAGTTTATCCGGTTACACTTTACTTGACAGTGTCGACATAAGAGTGACATGACACTGTCATGAACGTGTCATAAACAAGTCATAAACGTTTATGACATAACGCTTCTGTTTTGCTGTTTTTGTCATAACAAGTTAGGGTTAGGATTATGATTAGGTTTAGGGTTAGGTTTAGAGTTATGGATAGGGTTAGGGTTGGGTTAGGGGAACATGATCTTTGGTGGAGTGGGTGACTGTGAGTGCACTGGCCGATTGGGGTTAGGATTAGGGTTAGAGGTTAGGATTAGGGTTAGGGTTCATGTGTCATGACAGTGTGATGTGTTCATGACAGTGTCATGTCACTCTTATGTCGATACTGTCAAGTAAAGTGTTACCGTTTATCCTTATATCTTATGTCACTTAGCTCTCTGACTGAATCAGCTGAATAATGTAAAACCATTGTAATACACAGTGTGTTTGACTTTGACAAAGCCCATTTGCCTGTGTAAAACTTCATACTATGTTCAGAGCATACTCTGGAAGATGCATTCTACTACATGAGTAGATCTGCCTTGACACATCAGCAATGGTATCGTCACTACTTTGACTTCCTTTCAGATTTGCTGCTCATCTCATCTCTGCTGTACTGGAATATAAAACACTACTGGAAACGTAAGTATAGAGATACTTTACAATTCTCACTGTAGTCTGAATGATAGTGAAATAGTGAATTATACTGTACAGTCGTAGAGGCTGAAATTTTGAGCTTTAGTGCTCTTGGAAGATTTCCCTGAGAAGACAGGTTGAGGACACATCTTTCCTTAAAGGTGCTCTAAGTCAAGTTACACGGTTTCTAAGTTAAAACATTTTTTGTCACATACAGCAAACATCTCCTCATGATCCGCTAGCTGCCTGTCCCCTGAATACGCTGTAAAAAACACGGTCCCTGTGGACCACCCAGGCTCCAAAAACGGCAACAAAAACAGTCTGGTCCAGCCTGAACCATGAAACATAAACTGCTGCAGCCAATGACTGACGAGATGCACATTCATGTTTCAATTGCGTGTGAGGGGCAAGCTAGCTCTCTGTTTTGTTTATGAAACATCAAGAGAAGAACATCCATCTTGTTCGCTCTAGTGGGGAATGGTTGTTGTATACAGTGCACGCAATTTCTGGTTAGCATTGTAGTGTAGCTTACTTCACGATCGACCTGGCACATAACATACGTCACGGCCAAACTTTAGCGATTGGGTGAAATCAGATCCAATTGTTTCAAACATCTACAGAGTCCACACATCCAGCTTGCAAGCGTTTGTCAATAGCCGAGATCCCAGACCCTTGTAGAAGCGAAGCGTACCAAGGGGATGGCAAATGGCCAGGCTAATCTAGAAAGAAAATTGTTGCCAAAAATCAATGGGAACGTGCCAGAACAAAAAGGAACATTGCCAATGAACATTGCCTAGCAACATTTCTCAAAAAGACGCTTTGTGTATAATCAACTTTAGTGTATGGCATAACTGTCCCAGCAATACAACTTTTTGCTAAATGTAGTATGTGTTTTCAGACATGCACTGCCGGTGGATTTTGCTCGGGGTCAGCTGGCTGGGACTCCACTATGTATGGAACAGTACTATAAGCTCTTCACTTCCTATCGTCTTCCTGGGCCAAAAAAAGACACACTAGTTGCCCAGAAAAGCAGTGTGATGCCTGAGCCAGAGCATATCATAGTCGCCTGCAAAAATCAGGTCAGGAGAACCAAGTGCTTTACTATTTGACAATTGACAACGACTTTCTGTTGTATTTTGTTTACAGTGATAAATTGAGGGGTGAATGTTTTGTCAATGCCAATGAGTACAATCTTTGTTCAGGAAGATCAAACCTAACCATTCTGAGTTTGCCACACAACTCCTTGTGCAAGCTCTCATCACCCGTTGCCTTAAACCAGCGGTTCTCACCTCACAAGTGGGGTGTGCAGTCGCGGACCTCTCACTTGCAAAATACAATGGGACTTACAGTTGCATCAACAATAAAAGACATCACTGTCTTCAGCCTGACCAATAAAAGACTAAAATGTATCATTTGAAATCTACATGACTGCTCTGTCAACAACTGTAGCAGACATCCACAGGTAGGACAGGCTACCATTTGATTTGCATATCAGTTGGTTGCAGGTAGATGTTATTGCAGGTGCATCCTATAGTGTTAAGAGCAGCCTTTTAGAGCTCAACACATTCCTCCTCATTTCAGGTTTAAAACGCACAAGAGTGCAGTATAGGCTCCACTTTTAAACCACTGTGGCAACCTACTGACTAAGCCAAGTAAATCAATATGGTGATATCGGCACAATATTCCTTCTTGTGATACACCAAAAAATAAACTACATTATTATCCAATGCAAAGACTTAAAACATCATCATCATCTAACCATTTTGTTTTTTTTTAGAGAATCACTTCCACCACCATGGTGACTCTGAATTTTGTTGTACATTGTTTCATTTCAGTGGTTAAACTGAAACGAACACAACAATGCAGTGAATAAACATAATTCTCATACTGCCAAGTGCCAACATATATAGTTAAAGCTTTACAGATGATCCAGAATAGAGCAGCATGTATGTCTCATTTTTCATCAGCTGAAAAGGGCACAAATCACACCATTGCTCATCTCTCTTCATTGGCTTCCTAGGTGCACTGCAGGCATGGATTTCAAAGTTCTGACAGCACTGAGTAGCAACTCAACAGCACCTAACTAAACCCCTTCATACTGGTCATTATGCCATCTCACACACTATGTAGCAATATCTGGTTGTCAGTGTTGTGCCAGTTCACAGCTTTTCTGAACTAGTTCAAGTTCAGTTCATACATGCTCAAAGTGAACAGTTCACGTTCAAAGTTCACAATTTTAATTCTGAACTAGTTCAAAGTTCAGTTCATTTTACTTTTTTCGTGAGATATTCAAATAAATACTTTTTTTCACACCACGAGCTAGAAATCACTTTACGTTCTTTGAAACTGCTCATTGTAGACATTTGCTCATGACACTGCAATTGTGGGTTTCTTACCAGGTGATGAAACTTGCAGCAGTAGCCTACAGACAAGGTAGACCAGTTCTATACTAGCCTAGAAATCTAGACGCGCCCCTAGCGGCAACAAATTACATTTGCTGCCAGGGCTAGTCTAGCAACTCTCCGTTGGCTTGTGAGCTCCAGAAATCGAAACTTAATCAGGCCAATGAAATCGTGTATAGAGTCGTTAGGTGGGCTTAACATAATGATTGATGGCAGAGTTGCAACGGTTTAGCTTGAATTCCCTGCTACTTGAAAACAAACTAGATGTACCGCATAGCGGTACAAAATATGACTGCCGCTCAGTCCTGTACAGCCGTTCCGCGAAAATGAATCACACTTCAATTTGTCTCCATATTTTACTCCATCCCCCACTCTTGAAACTTTTGTGTATGCTTGTTTGGCATGCCTGAGTGTGTGTGTGTGGCTGCACAGAAAGTAGCCTACTGGTGCTGAAAAGGTGAATAGATTGTAGAATAGCCAAAGAAGATGTAGCATTGTTATAAAACCTTTAAAATCTCTAAACAATCACAAGTAGGGCAGTTCATCACAGTTCATCCATTGCAACTGGATTGATGAAAGGTCACTTACACCTGTAGGCTACATTGTATTTGGGAAAAGCAAAAGGTATCAGCATAATGTTATTTATTTATTTATTTTTTATGTATTTATAAACAAAAACATCTCTGTCAGTTCCATGCCGTTTTCAACAGCTATCAAAAACAAAAGGTCATTTTTGGATGGATGGATTTTTTGTGAATGTTTCTTCTTCTAC
The DNA here is from genome assembly GCF_017589495.1 of Alosa alosa. Classification (NCBI taxonomy): domain Eukaryota; kingdom Metazoa; phylum Chordata; class Actinopteri; order Clupeiformes; family Clupeidae; genus Alosa; species Alosa alosa. The sequence continues at coordinate 29,837,777 of NC_063206.1, read as the reverse complement.
ATAAGATTTTAGTCATCTTTAGTTCATGTAATACTTTATTGTCAATGCACAAATTAAGTAACAGTAGTCTGAAACGTTATTGTTAATGCACAAATTAAGTAACAGTAGTCTGAAACGAAATGCTGTTTTACATCTAACCAGTGGTGCAAATAACTGACATGTCCAAATGGGCCTTGATGAAATGCGTCGCTAGACTGTTCATACACATTTTAACGGGCCAAAGTTGAAGAGCTTTTGTCCGTTATTGTTCGTGCAAATATAGGCTGATTCATGTTCCCTTGCATTGTGTAACTGAGGTCCATGGCTAGTCTGGCTTTCATCAGACCAAGCTCAATCTTTTAAGAAATCAAAAAATAAATAGCGGGCAGATCAGGCTGGGTTCACCCAGCCTAGTCCATAGGCACCCATATTGTTTAATTTTCCGATTGAGATATACACGCTCTGGCTATTCTAAATGCAAAATGCATCAGGGAGTTATGACAAAACTGTAACTAACAAACTAGATCCTAATAGAAAGCTGTTAGCTTCCCTAAGCTACAGGTAGGATTATAAGGTAGGCCTATTTACAACATAAAATGTCAATAGGCTATGCTGGCTTACACAAATAAAATCTCCTTTGAAACCAACGGCTTATGCCTTACAGTATAAAGCGGACTTAAACTGCCATATCGTGGCGAAAAAGTTGTAATAAAATTCACGCAGCTCCATGAGTCAAGGAGAGCCAATGAAGTAGCCACTTCTAAATGGGACCCACTACACAGTAGCTTAAGGTGTGTTGCTAAAGCAGCCATAATGAAATGAAGGTGTCATTGTTTGGATACTTCACACACACTTTTTTTTTACACACTACAACTACCAAGCTGGAATCAAAGCACACATCGATTCCCCTCTCACACCCTGCACGCACTTAAAAACAAAATAAACAGGCGTCTCAGTCTCACGTATATAGGCAAAACTGTATCAGACCGGTGTAACGTTGGTAAATCTTCCATTGCACAGAATGATTTTTGTAGCACGTGCAATAAATGACAGTCGAAAGATACAGTGCTGCTATCAATTTGCTTGGTATAACTGCATTTATAGTTTTCTACAAATGCAATCAATCAAATTGGCCTCCATCACTCAACCAACGCTAACGGTAACATTACCTAGGTCCTTATTGATATTACAAGATTAACGTATTCTGCAGTAAAACCAAGCATGTCCGATAAACATCCTCAGATTTATTTTAGGCTTCAAGAAGAAATGGGAATTACACTTCATGTGAACATCGTCCTATCCTTATTAGATATTAAGCTGCGGTAAATTACAGTCCTTGTAGGAAGCGTCCATTGTTTTTCCAACCCACTTTTAACTTCCAACAAAATTACGTCTCACTGCAACGATCGCCATCTAGTGGACAAACGACTACTTATCGCCAATACTGAAAATGCAGCCATGATGATGATGATGATGAAGAATATTTATTTTGGCTTTCTTTTAATCCTACTGAATTTGTAATTATGTATCGGCCGTTCTAATACCGATAGTATGTGGGTGCCTGTGTGTGTGTGCATGTGTATATGTGTGCCCTGCCATCTACAGGCCAATGAGTGTACAGTCACTAAATGTACACATAACCTAATTTTTTAGACCCCCATGGATGAAATTCTACGAAACTTGGCATACCCCAGAGAATGCCAGGTCAATCATACACATAAAATTTGGTGTAGTTCTGAACATCTTAACTGAAGATAGGGGCGATTAAAGCAGAATAATATTGCATTTTCATTTTTACCCGGGTGCAAAATCACAAATGAGTGATTATAGGCCAGGTTGATGTGGGTTCAGGTAGTTATTTAGGAAAAACTGTTTTTTTTTTTTGCGGTTCGGGGGGCCCAGCACGGGGTGGTGTTTATGCACATGTGTGCACATGGAATGGGTTAACATGACCCCTGGAGGCAAACATACGGAAAAAATTGGTCATCCTAGGCCCTACGGTTCTCAAGATATTCACAGAAAACTGTGTCTGCCCTACCCTCCTTTCGGGGGGTCCAGTACAGCGGGGGGGCTACAGATCAAAACGACAACCGATGGTTCCATGCTATCCATGTGGGGTTACATGCCCACCAAGTTTCGTGTACCCCGGTCTTTCAGTGTCCCGGGAATCCTTGTTGGTGTACGGTCACTAAATGTACACATAAATTATTTTATTGTAAGGCCCCCATGAACGAAAGTTCACAAAACTTGGCATGCATTCGGAGGGTGTCATAATGATCCTACACTTTCAATTTCGTGCAGTTTTGACCATGTCAGCCAGAAATATTGTGGTGAAAACACCTAATTTTTTACTTTTTAATTTTTAACTAGGTGGCGCTATACATGAAATAAGTGGTAATGGGATGGGTTGACATGCCCCTTAAGACCAACATACAAAAAAAGGTGGACCTCCTAGGCCCTACGGTTCTCGAGATATTCACAGAAAACTGTCTCCGGCCACCTACAGGCCAGTTGGTGTATAGTAACATAAATTAATTTATTGTGTGGCCCCCCATGAACGGAATTTGACGAAACTTGGTGTGCATTCAGAGGGTGTCATAATGATCCTACACTTCCAATTTCGTGCAGTTTTGACTATGTTAGGTCACAGATACCTGCGATTACAACACCTCATTTTTACTTTTTTGTGTTTAACTAGGTGGCGCTATACATGAAATGAGTGGTTATGGAATGGGTTGACATGGCCCCTTGAGATCAACAAACAAAAAAAAAATGGTTCTCCTAAACCTTACGGTTCTCAAGATATTCACAGAAAACTGTGTCTGCCCTACCCTCCTTTCGGGGGGTGCAGTCCAGCGGGGGGGCTACAGATGGTCAGAAACGAAAAACGATGGTTCCATGCTATCCATATAGGGTTACATGCCCACCAAGTTTCGTCTACCCCGGTCTTTCAGTGTCCCGGGAATCCTTGACGGAAATTTGGACATGCGAAAAATAAAAAAAAATAAAAAATCTGACTAAACCTATATGACCGCGGCGCGGCGCGGCAGTCATAATAAGATGGATGTTGCTGTTGGCGAACAGTGTGACACGAGTTAAGCTTTTATTAAGTTGGCAAACTTTTGAACTAGCCAACTAGCTCCGCTGGTGGGAAATACATGGGACTCATAGCGCTGCCGCTGTCCTATTGCGTGCAGAGGGAATTTGAAAGACAACTGATTATCCCGTCCCTCGGACTGAGCACTGCGAACGGTGAGTGCCCAGACCCTACATTTTAATGTGGGTCTGGCTCGTCAGGCTATACTTGAGTGCAATGAAATCCAGCCCTCCGCGCTCTCTTCGTTGCCTGCTACGTGGCGTTGCTATGCCTACATCGCTCTGCTGCAATTCATCACGGGTAACGTTGTGCGGAAGCCAGTATGCTATTCAACTATTCTCAGCCAGACACTACGTTGCCCGCAATGCATTGCGCAAACAATGTCAAAACCATTTCTGTCTGGTGATACATGATTTAAGCGGCACCAGCGAGAATACAGGAGGGAGGAACTTTCTCTCGTTGCGTTTCAAAAGAGAAAACAGATGTCACTCAGTTTTCAATGGAAAACAAATTCCAACATTCATTTACAGTGATGTCTGCCGTTCATGACACATAATGTGAACTAATTCACGTTCAAGTTCTTTTGTTTTCATTTTACTTCAGTGTATCGACTTTTTTAGATGTTTCTTTTAAATTACTAAATTGAAATATCAGTTCAACACCAGTTGAAAACATCAAAGGGAGAGACAGGTCATTGGTGAAGTGATAACTAGTGTACTTTCAATAATAGTCTCAATTACCCTAAATGAAATTTACATAGACTGTGAGAAAGAGATGGGGTTTAATTTAGTAACCAGTGGTTGCTCTTGGTATCTTATCTTTCATTATAGTTCTTTGTTCTGGATGTGGTGATCAACTTTCGGCGACTGAATGAGAAAGATCTGTACACTCAGTTGGAGAAGATCAGGAAGATGGCAGATAATGAAGAGGAGCGTCTTCCACCTATTGGCCTTCTAACTTCAGAGGGGCGGACAGAGTGGGCAGAAGCTCGCAGCATCCTTATTAAAGGTCAGGAAAATACTATTTACTAGATCACTTATGATGTTAGTAACAATGTTTTGGCCTCAGTGTAGTGTTACAACATATGGTGTTGTAATTAAGTTCAAATTTTTATAACAATGATCATTTTATTAGTCTGGAAGCCAGCCCAAATGTAACCCCGCCCACAAAATTGAAAAAAAAAAAGGTCTGGAAATTTGGTCTTCCCAACATTCGGAGGTCTGATATTTCTCAATAACAGACCTGAGCAATCTTCCTGGATTCATGTCAGGTCCCTCAGCCTTCCTAGTGTTCATAGACCTAAAGGTGCATCTCACTTCCTTTGCTGTTACCGTGAGCGTGAGGTCTGTGTCAGCAAGGGTAGGAGCAGCTCCGTTATCTAGTCCAGATATTTCAAAGTGGCCGTAGAAATGGTTGAGCTGCTCTACCAAGGAGGCATTGATGTTGTAGGTAGTTCATGGCTGCCCCTGTAGTTGGTGATTTGTTGTATTCTTTGCCACACCCGTGTTGAATCTTTGTTGGTGAGGTGACCCTCATTCTTCTCCTTGTACACAGCTTTTGCCTACTTGATGCCCTTTTTCAAGTTGTGCCTATTAGGGGGAATCCTGATGCGTGTGTGATAGTGATTTTGATTTTGAACACATCTACACCAGATGTAACAGAGGACAGCAAAGGCATATTCATTCACATCCTGATTAGAAAACAAGGTCCAGTTTGTTCAATCAAAGCAGTCTTGTAGCTGTAGAGATGCATCCCCAGGCCACCTCTTAACGGTTCTGACGGTAGGGTTCTGTTCTTTAATGATAGGGGTGATACGCTGGAATCAGGGATAGTAACAGGTGATCAGACTGGCCCAGGTGTGTGTGTGTGTGGGGAGGCTCTGTATCCCTTTTTAATGTATACACAGTCCAGTATGTTATTCCCTCGTGTTGCACACTTGCACTTGTACATGCTGATCAAAGCTGGGTAGCACAGCTTTAATTTTAACATGGTTAAAATCACCAACCAACATTGTTTCATTTGGTCCCCAGTGGTGGAATGTAACGAAGTAAAATACTTTGTTACTGTACTTAAGTAAATAAACTGTGTTCTGTGCCTTTCTCTGTCATCTGCAGCGTTAGGGCCTCCTCTCCGATGAGATTGCTATCCGCGGATCAGCGAAGTTATAGACTATGCCCATGCTTCTGTCACATGTCTGATCATTTGCGGCACAAATGAATGGTAGAATATTATAGAACAGCTGGCCGAAAAAAACATAGCATTTTCCAGATTAGGAAATATTTCTTAATTGTGTGTGATCAAATAAAAAGGCATAGCCTACAATTGGAGGGTAGAAATGTGAGCGCTCATTCAATGTCTACTGTATGTGTGTCTGCGCAAGTGAAACTGAACCTAATCATAAAGAGACCTTTTCTCAGCAACTTTTCTGTTCAATCAGCAGAATTGGCATTACGATCCACCCAACGTTTCCCTGGTCTACCCCGTTAAGGCTCTCGTGGCTTGCTGAATGATATACTCAGCAGATCACTCTCGTGTTTTGCTGAATGATATACTCAGCAGATCACCCTAGTAGATAACCAGAATTACAGTCTCTAGAATTGTAGGTCAGAATGTAAACTGGGCCACAGATGGTAAGCACAATTGCATTAGCTTAAAACGATCTAGTTGAGTATAACCTAAAACTAGTTTAATTAAAATGCCACAGCCCATACTAATTTTTCTTTTAGAATATAGATATTAAGAGAATAAATCATTATGCATATACTTTTACTTTTAATACTTAAAGTACGTTTAAAAGCAGGTACTTTTTACTTTTACTTAAGTAGGGTTGTCATTGTGGTACTTTTACTTTTACTAAAGTAAATATTTCTCTGTGTATTTGTACTTTTACTTAAGTACTGAGATTCAGTACTTCCTCCACCACTGTTGGTCCCACATATCTTAGGCTACATCACCTTGTCATTTTGTTTTGCCCCACATCATTGTGTGTAAGCCTTGATTGCTACTCCAACTAATGGCCATTGTCATTGTAGTAGGCCGACAACTGCCTTGGGTGACCTATCATAAAAGCACCAATTACCGGCCTTTTGTTCGAAAATTCTAAAACAACAATGTTTTTTAATACTTCAAAATAACATTTGATAAATTAACCTTACATTTTTCAGTAGCCATAGGTGTGTAGATTTGAACAAAATCTGTCGAAAACCAGGCGATTCACAAATGTGTGTAGCCACCACGTTATCCAACTACGTCACTGCGACCAATGTGCTACGTGCTCACAACATCCTCTGCAGGGCCTAAATTTCATCCAATTTCAGCCAGGACCAACTTTTGACTTTAATTGAACATAGCCCCATGCAGAGGCACAGAACCACTTTGCGGGTGCTTCTCTCTATCTCTCTCGCTCAGCAGGATTTTGTCACAGCTGAAATCAAATTAGTTATTGTGCTTCTACATCAACTGCTAACCAACAGGAAATTAAAACAAAAGTTTAGCGATCAGGAACTGAATTTTGCAAACACAAGCATTAAATTTGAGACGCGAGGGAACATGTGTTCTCCATTTGAGGAACGTTATACGTGCAGACGTGCACAGACAGCTGCAGACACAGCACACAGTAGGCCTAATTTCACTTTATAGAGTGCGCATTCATTATGTGCAAGATGCCTCACCAAAACAGCAATCACAAATTACCAAATGTATCAAGACCTGTGTTGTCACAAACGCATACTCCTATTAGAAAATTAAATCCGAAATCACGTAAGTAGCCTAAGGACTATGTTAAGCGTCGTTCTCTCATTGACACCTGTAATAAGGAAAATGCTTAACATCGAGGACTTTATTCTTAATCCTGAACACTCAAACTTGGCCGACCTTATGTTTGGTTTGTAAAATGTTGCCCCCCCCCCAAAAAAGAAAGAAATTGTATTAATCCCCCTATGTGGAGCACTGAAGGGGGGAATCCCACCCACCCACCCCACCCCATTTTGAAAAATGTTAGGCCCTGCTCTGCACTGTAGGTCACAGAAATGGACCAGAAAGACGTAACCACCACGTCCAGGCGATTCACAAATGCACATACGTAGCCATCACGTTATCCAACTACGTCACAGCGACCAATGCGCTACATGCTCACAACGTTACCAGAACGCAACTGTGTTAGGTGGGCTGTGTCTGTGTAGTGAAATGCAACTTAAAATCAGTCTATGATATATTTGTGAATGTCTGACAATTGCTGCTGTGGTGAGCACATTTCACCATCATCCTCAACACCAGGGCCCCCCAGGGATGTGTCCTGAGCCCCCTACGCTTTACTCTGCTGACCTACGACTGCACATCTCAATACCCAAACAACCATGTGCTGAGATTTGCAGATGACACAGTGGTAGTTGGACTTGTCCCTCAAAACGACGAGTCAGCATACAGAAATGAAGTGGCTACACTGGACACCTGGTGCAACAATAACAACCTCAAGCTGAATGCCAAGAAAACGAATGAGGTGGTTGTAGACTTTAGACGGAGAGGATCACGACCCCTCCCCCCTATCTACATTGACAGTGCAGAGGTTGAAGTTGTCTCTTTCTTTAAATACCTGGGGGTTGCACATCACAACACAACATGCCTCGTTAAGAAAACCCATCAGCGCTTCTATTTCCTGAGGAAGTTGAAGCAAGCTGGTCCGTGTCCTGCCATACTCACCTCCTTTTACAGGTGCGGAGTGGAGAGCATGCTCTCCTCCTGCATTACTGTGTGGTATGGCAGCTGCTCTTCAGCAGACAGGAAGGCACTTCGGCAGGTGGTTACGGCTCCCACACACAGTTGTGTGCGTTGCAGTGCTGGAGACGTATCCCGTTCACTTTACATGGGTTTACGTCATCTGTTGCCCAACTGAATTGTGGGTCTGTTGTGTTGCGTCGTGTTGCTCCTGTCGCTCACGTTGAGAAGTTCAACTTTTGCTGCACCGGCGGACGGCACCAGCCAATCAAATTACGAACAAGTGAACAACAGACGGCACCAGCCAATCAAATTACAGTTATAACTTAAGTCATTTGCATAGCTACCGTCGGGAACACCCACTGGCATGCGTTGACAGAACGCAACTGTGTGTGGAAGCCATTAAGCTGGCTCAGCGGACCTTCGACTGCAGCCTACCCACCACTAAGGAAATATACACCAGCCGGTGCAAAAACAGAGCCTCCCTCATCATGAAGGATGACACTCATCCTGCACACACTGTTGACTGTTTGCCCCCCCCTCCCATCAGGCAAAGACAACCAAACTGCTGTTAGACTGATAAATTCATCACCTCTGCTCTGATCTGACCACAGACTGCTCCTGAAACACTGCACTTTAGTCATGAACTTACTCATGGACTTGAGCACTGATGTCATTCACTGTGCATACTGCAATGGTAGATATTTATTTCTTCCATAATTAATTTCTTATATTACTTTTCTATTTTTAATTGTTTTACTATTTTTATTTCTATTTATTGGGGGAGGGGGTTGCTTTGATTAATTAACTGGGACCTGATTACTAAATTTTGCTTCTACATGAAAATGTAGGAGTGACAATAAAGCTTCTTGAATCTTGACAACTCTGGGCACATCTCTGTAAAAGAACAGCTCTGCTGCAAGACATTTAACTGTTAGCTGTTAATATGATACCCTACTGTCTACCGCAGGAACTCTCAGACATTATTAGCGATGTATATCCCCCAGTGCACATATGCTGTTGTGGCCTATGAAGTACTGCATTCTGTAGCAAGCAGGCTACAGACACAACACCCACACACCGTACTCCTCATATCACGCCTCTCTGGCCTCGCTCTCTGCCCACCTTCACGCTGCACGCAATACATCACATCCCACACCAGAGGCTAGAAGACATAGGGCTCATTTTATGCCAACGTCAAGTGATGGCTTGTTGCCTAGTTTGGACAAGGCGCTTGTCCAGAGGCAGCAGACCAAAATGTCACCCCTGGGAAGATCTGATCACAGTTTGGTCTACTGGCTCTGTAAGCCCTTTGTCCAAAGTCAACAAGCCATCACCCGCACAATGAATAGATGAGACTGAAGAGGCTCTGAAGAAGTGTTTTGTTAATCTTATGTTCATGAGTCCCCATTTTCATGCCCCCATAGTGTAGCACTTTAGCTGCCTGGCAGCAGCAACTCAAGCTAGGTAAAACCGATTGTTTTCGGTTTGTTTCGTACCGACAGTATTCAGTGTCGTCGAGAAACAGAGATTTATGTGAAAAATTGCCGGAATTCTCCTCTAAGCACTTTTTAAGCAATGTTTACTAACAGTACAGTTCTCATTCTATACTATACAGATTCTACCAACAGAGACTCCCTGGACGTGATTGAGAGGTGCTTGTGTTTGGTGTGCTTGGATGAACCTAGTGGCTTGCAACTTACTGACACCAATCGTGCCTTGCTCATGCTCCATGGAGGAGGCCCAGAGAGACATGGGGGGAACCGCTGGTATGACAAACCCATGCAGGTAGAAGCTCTCCTAAGGTCTAGAGATGAAAAATGTTCTTGCCCTAATACTGATACTGATATTGCAACACTCTCAGTTTGTCATAGGGTCAGATGGCTGCTGTGGAGTTGTATGTGAACACTCACCCTTTGAAGGGATTGTCCTTGTCCAGTGCACAGAGTATCTCTTGAAATACATGTAAGTATGAAAGACAAAATTAACATGAGTGTCAAACAGTTATTCTATACTCAAACCCAACACCTTGGATAAAGAAAAGCTTATCAGTCATACCTATTTGCACTGCATTGTTATTTAGATATGTACGCATTACCGCCTCACTCACTGTTTCACTTGAACACATAATTATGGGAATTCCATAGTTGATTTTCCTTTCTCACATGTCCGTAATTAATGAAGTGGCTAGTGGGGAAAGCCCAGAAATGGATTTGTAGCAGGGTTTCTTTGTGCCTCATAAAGGAAAGGAATCCCATCTAAGTTGGTGAGGGCAGCCAGTGTGAGTGAGCTACCAGCCCCAAGGCGACTGCGTTGGAAATGCTCTCAGGAAATCCAGGCTCTCCTTGCCGCCTCAGCAGACAAATTACATCGGCAAGTCAAATGAACAGTACACACGGATGGACACACACACAGACCGACAGCCACATAGACATAGACACACACACACACACACACACACACACAGTATCCTATAGACCTGTTGCTCTAATTATAATCAATGTACTATAGATAAAATTATAACTACTTTAACAACTTATTTATTTGTAGACTTGCTAAAAATCTGGATATGAATGTTTATAAGTATACCAAGTATGGCAAAGAGTTCATCAAGCGGCAGAAAATGAGCCCAGATGCATATATTCAAGTAGCACTTCAGTTTGCATATTACAGGTCAGTTTAATTACTAATCAACCAGTTAATTACTTAAAGTGATGTATTTATACAAAGCTAGAATATGGAAGCATTTTCAACTGCAATTTTATTCTCAATAACCTAGGTGTCATAGAAGACCTGTGTCAACTTATGAAAGTGCTTCCATTCGTCGATTTCAAGAGGGCCGTGTGGACAATATTCGTTCAGCCACATTTGAGGCCTTGGCTTTTGGGAAGGCCATGACTGATGGGAGGTCAACATTCTCGGTAAGTTACATTTTTAACAGGAATAATGTCAACCTGAATATCAGCAAAATGTATATGCATTATTTAGGTTTCTTTAAATGCACTATAATATATTGCTGCTTTTTCAAGAATGATGAAAAGATGAAAACTCTTCAGGATGCCATTAATGCCCAGACGAATTACACTATCTTGGTAAGCTGCCATAGCTAAGTATGCATACATGCAGGCCCAGATCCAGCACTTAGTTATGGGGTATTAAGTATGATAAGAATGACTAATTGTTAACATACACACTTTACCATTTTAGGCAATTACAGGCATGGCCATTGACAATCACCTGTTGGGGCTGAGAGAAATGGCCATGGAGTTACACATGGAGATGCCTGACATCTTCACTGATGAGACTTACAGAGTCAGCAATCAGTACATCCTTTCTACAAGCCAGGTATTAAACAACATTAAAAAAGGGGAAAAAAAACTTTCATAAATGTGATGTATACATGCAAATATCTCACTGTATCCAATTTCTCTTCAGGTGCCTACTACAGTAGATATGTTCTGCTGCTATGGTCCTGTAGTCCCAAATGGCTATGGTGTATGTTACAACCCTCAATCAGATGCCATTCTCTTCTGTGTGTCCAGTTTCAATGACAGTGACGAGACTTGCAGCAACACATTTGTGAAACATCTAGAGGAATGCCTGTTGGAGATGGAAAGTCTATGCCGCAAAAACAGTGGTATTGCTTCAAGTTGATAAAATGTAGGATTGTGTGGATAAGTTCTGAAATGGGTCCATGAGTTTAATAGTGTGACCCAATAACCTTTACAATACAATAGCCTAACAAATACAATAGCCTAAAATGGTCAGTTCTGAATGCACACATTTTAAATACAAATTTAAGGCACTTTATAAATAGACAATAGACTTAAAAACAATACTCGAGTGGTTATGATGAGATCGTATGACATCTACTCTCATGGAAGTGGGATCTTTAGAGTAAAAGACTTTCCTATTTCAGTTCATTTTGATTTCAGGCACCTAGCATCTAAACTGTCACTTGAAATCTTGCTCATCATGATTCCTGAAGGAGGAAGTAGGCAGATTTTGTAGGCTACTGTTACACTTCCATTCATGGTTGCAGATAGTTAGCAATATTAAGCTACCAAATATAATGTCTAGCCTATACCGATATATGCTGACTAGCTAGTCAACTAAATTGCTCTCTACCAGACATTACGTAACAGCGTGTCCTAACCAGATCCAAACGAGCGACTATCTTGTAGCATTCGGTGTTATCTGTCTACACTGAATCTGTTAAATATGCCCTTCTATTGCGTCATATTTCTCATTTAAAATAGCAGAGCAACGTGAGCGACCGAAAGAAAATCTCTCAAAACGTTGTGTTGCATCACACTGCTCGTGTCGCTTGCAGTAAAGACAATTGAAAACAATGTAGCCTATTTTAACGGGTTTTTAACAGCTAATGTTCACACACATCGCGTCTGATTAGGGCACGCTTTTAGGGATAATGTTTTGTCCGTCGGTCATTATCGGAAAATAAGTCCTAACAGGACCCCAACACCAATAATGACCGGCGGACAATACATTATCCCACTTTTTACACGGCTACTTGCCAAAACGAGTCAAGAAACTTTACTCAATGGGTCTTTTAAGTAAGGGATAATGTATTGTCCGCCAGTAATTATAGAAAATAAGACCTGACAGGGCGAACAGGACCCTGATGTAGCAGCGGAGGGGTCTTGCTTCGTCCTGAAGGGACTTATTTTATGATAATTACCAGCAGACAATACATTATCACGCTTATGACACGGCTACTTGCCAAAACGAGAAAGGAGACTTCACACAATAGGTCTTTTAAAATGATTTTAATACCATTTTGTGGCTTCCGCTGACAAAACAAATAGTTTGCCAAACAAATAGAACTTGCAGGGCCAGGTGTTGCGTGGAAACGTCTTACTTGCTGAGTTTCATTTTCAATGAAATTCCATTGCAATAGGCTAACGGACTACTTGCGGAATGATATGAAAGACGTGAATAAAAAGCACAAAACCTGTTACCATTGGCAGCAGTCATTATATATTATATTATATAGAAGAAGAAAGTTTCAGGTGTTGTATGGCAACGTATTACTTGCCGACATCAACTTTCCATTGCGATAAATGAACCAACTACTATCAACAACTATCCTTGAATTTCCAACATGGAATTGAATATTCTTATCCAACAACTATCCTTGAATTTCCCCTGGGGATCAATAAAGTATCTATCTATCTATCTATCTATCTATCTACTCAGAATGATATGAAAGACGTGAATAAGAAGCACAAAACCCATTTTCCTTGACAGCGGTCTTTATACAAAATTCTATAATATAAAAAATATAAATATATTGCTGAAATAACAAGACATCATAATTAAATGACATAGATGGTATTTTATGAAGCATACTGATAATGTGAGAATGGAAGGAAAACTAGTATAGTTGACAATGAAAGTTAAATGGGTAAAATGTTATGTTGAAGCCTACACACAATAAAAAAAAAACACTGGTCAACATGCTTGTTAACTTTACATAATAGATGTTTCATTTCAATGTTGTGTTGTCCAAAATTATATTGATATTTTAACATTTGTATTTGGTAGAAGTAATGTCATAAATGTGAATGTTGAAGGTGATAATCTTAATTTACAGTATTTAAGGTTGGCCTGAACATGAGAAAAGCTTGTGCAGCTTGTATAGAATTACTAGCTTTAGGCAATCATATTCCCTGTTATCACATATCAGAACAAAAATGTATTTCATATTATGCATGTGTATACATAACATGTAAAGCACACTATGTGGCCTCTAACATGCTCTTTTATGATGTATAGGGCAGCATACATATATAAATACATATTCCCTTCTGTGTACCAATCACACAGCAAGTACACTTTGGTTTTAGAAAAAATGGTTGCAAAAATAATTTCAGTGATCAGAGTAACCCAACAGTGTCACAAATTGTAACAATTGTATTACATGAATTGAAGGTGTTATATTTTCAGATATCTAGCCTGTCAGTCCAGTTAGACAGTGTGCTCATGAGATATTTGTGAGACTTAATGAAGCAATAAATTTCAGAAAATAATGTAGCATTATGTCAATATATATTTTCATAGTTTTATGTAGTTAAGTGTTTGAAAAACAATGCTGTGAGTATGTGAAATTATTTTGCACAAATAATAGCCTAATATTAATACTTCTGAGAGACTGCATGGTCAATGGGACCACATCCTGATCAAGCGTGGCCTACAATGAATATTTCATGGACAAAAAGTCCCACATCTTTGTCCCACATCTATTTGTGGAAATAAATCAATATGAAAAGGATATCTGCTTATATGTCTTTATGGAATTCTCAAATTGGAATATTAAGGGAAATGTGATTACAGGTTAAAGATTCCAACATCAGTCTTGAGTTCTTGCTGTGATTACACATCCATTTGTATTGAGCTTCCAGCAATCTGTAAAAATGTTAGATTTGTACTTGGAGGTGTAAATTCAGCTAGTATATTTGAATCATTCATATTACAACATCTGTGCATCAAGACCTGAAGTATAAACCTAGCCTCATTAAGGACATGATAAATAATGTCAATGTCAATGTAGAAAGTAAATTTAGAAACCAAAGTGCTGTATGTAACAAGATGCTCCACCATCTTGGACCAATTGCAGGCGTGAGAGAGAGGCCTGGCTAACACCAACATAAAGTGAGTTACAGTAGCCTACTCCGGATGGCATGGATTACTCTTTCAGTCATTAAATGATAGAAATGGTTGGCATAATGGCATAATCTACTAAACATACAACTAAATCAATGTTTTTTTTGTTGTTTTTAAAATGTAACTAATCTGTGAAATGTAAAAGAATGTACTTTATTGTATACTTGTCATCTAGTAAAGTGTGCCATTTATAACACAGAGAAAAAGTATATTATTATTTATTATGTTTCTGTATTGTTCAGCTTAATGACTAACAATTAAAATGAGTGAATTGTTTGCATCTTAAAGTGGATGACATCAAATCTTTGTCAAATATCAAATATTTATCTTTGGCTGTTTATGTCCATTTTTGACTTTAGAGTAAATTGAAAAATGCTAAATTATACAGTATATATATAAAAAAGTAATAGATGTGATGTGCTCTGTGGTCAAATAATGGCTATTTTAAGATATACAGTTATGTGCAAAATAATGGCAGTCTAACATAACTAATATGTTTAAGTACTGATTTTGGCAAAAATGATGATACAACATGGGAACAAATTCATGACTAGGTGCAGCAGAGCAATGGCCAACCAACAGACTTAACAGTCCCCAGGAAATGTAAAACACCATGGAGGTATACCACAGCAGTAGCGACACAGAAAAGAGAATGTAGGAAAGCTGAATGTAAATGGAGAAAGAGCAAGTTTCAGGTTGACAATAATATTCAAAGACAAACTATGCTCTTACAACTATGAGTTAAGAAAGGCTAGACCAGGGGTCGGCAACCTTTTTTGCCTGGAGAGACACTTTTACCAAATGTATTACTTTTTTAATCTCAGAAGTCACATAAAGACGGTTACAAGAAAAAGTTTGGATATTTAACGTACAGTTACTTTCATTCAACAGAGGATTTTTAAATAGCCTACATTTTCTACTAGTTTTAATGTGCAAGTAACTTGAAATGTAAAACAAAAAAGGAATGACAGAAGTAGGCTTCCCATGTAGGCTAAACACCACCCCCTATTTTTCCAGTGTTCTTTGGGATGCAAAGTAACATCATAGTTAACAACATCTCCACACACATATTGCACACTGCCCTCTCCCCACATACACAGCACACTATCCCATCTCCCCTGTCATCCCCCCAACACACACACCAAGACCCCTGGCAGTTGGGTTAGCCCCTTGAGCCGTGGATCTGCCCAAGGTTTCTTCCTTGGTAAGGGAGTTTTTCCTTGCCCCTGTTGCTCTTGGGTGCTCATTGTTGGTGACCCCGCCCCCCCCCCCCATCCCAATCCTTCCCCCCCCCATTAATGCACAAATAGGCTGACACCAGACATAATTTCACTGCATTTCTTACTTCCAGTAACTATATGCATGTGACAATAAACTTCCTTGTATCTTTGTATCCTTCCCAGCCTCTCTTAAGACTGCAATAATCAAACCCCTCATAAAAAAGAAACCTTGATGCCTCTGTGCTTAACAACTACAGGCCCATCTCAAACCCCCCCTTTATAGGCAAAGTTATTGAGAAAGTTGTATTCAACCAAGTCAATAACTATTTAAATACAAATACAGGCTCAGGAAAAACAACTGTCCTGTTAGACCTTAGTGCAGCTTTCGATACGGTTGATCATGTATTACTTCTCAGCCGACTAGAATGCTGTGTAGGGCTTTCTGATACTGTCCTTAGATGGTTTAAGTCTTATTTAGATCACAGAGAGTATTTTGTTTCTATTGGTACCTATGTATCTGAGAAACATACTATGCCATATGGGGTGCCACAGGGATCCATTCTTGGGCCACTCTTATTTAACTTGTACATGCTCCCCCTTGGTGAAATATTTTAACAGTACAAGATTGCATATCATAGCTATGCAGATGACACACAGGTCTACCTTGCATTGTCACCAAACAAATTGAGTCCTATTGACTCCTTGGGCTCTATCTTGCACGCCAGCGCAATTGACTTTGTATACTCGCGCTTTTGTCTTTCCTATTTTGCAGTGAGCGCATATTGGAATTTTCCCTCCACAGGTACATGTGTGCCCACGGGGGCGTTTCAGCGAAAAGAGGGGGCGTGTTCCGGCGCAAACAGTCCCTGTTGATATTTTGCAGTTTCAGAAAACAATTCCGCCACAGACCAGGAAATTCAGATGCTATTTTAAGGGCGCATGCATGGCCACAGGCCTGCAGGAATGAATGCTATGCACACCGATCTACAGACACCCTGTGCACAGATGGAAACATTCAAAGCCTTGATAATATTTGTCCATTTCCCGGTTTTGTTCGTGCATTGGTCAACTAAAAATGTAGTAGCCTATATAGTACATCTACATGCAATATCTTTACAACAACAACGCCTAATTACGACCTATTAATTTGGACAACTTTATACAGCCCTATAAAGGCTAAAGTTACCTTTAGTTTTGTTCCAATTTACCGTTGTGTATGGCTTTAAACATCGCGTTAATGCTTTTTAACATCAGTATAAGCATTATTCCAGCTGCGCTAAGGTTTTGACAAGCACCACAATTTTGCCTACCTTGTTGTAGCCCATCTGAAATAACTCCAAGCTTTGCTATGTTCCCTCCATTCTTTCGTTGTTTTCAAAAAACGTTTATATCCATGATGGCCTTGAAGTCTTGAGTGTGTGAATTCGCTTAAATAAGCTTATTATGTGCTGTTAACCAGCAACCATAGACACTAAAAGAAAGCAGCAAATAGCCTTGGCTACAATTTCTGTAGTTGCGTCCATTCATTGTTATTCTCTCTCCTACAAAAGTTGTGCGTGCATTAAGTTGATGATAACATGTTTACAAACTCTACTTTACATAAAATATTGTAAATACCCTACTGTCATGTAGTTAATGGGATACTGTGCAGAGTTGGAAAGTTAGGTCAACTTGGAAACTGTTTCTCGTTGTCGAGTTGCCTGTTGGTAAGGTACAGCCGTAGCTTACACCTGCAGGAGCGCTTGCTTGGGTGCCTGTGTTGCGCAATGCACTTTGCTCCTCTCATCTATACGACGCAGTTCCCATTTCTCCAAACCATACAATTACAAGGACAAATATTGCTACACGAGGGAAATCAGTGTGGTGTCCGATGTGAAAAAATAGGTATAAATCTAGCGTACACATTTCCACGAATCACAGAAGTGTTGATGACATAAATTAGGAAATATTAGAGGACTTAATGAGACGAGATGTTGAACTGCATGCCGATGCCATTTAACCCAAATGCCCCAGCAGCAGCACGGGAGAGGAGAGCTTATCTGACAGATCTGCATTGTCTATAGTGAGGTAATGTTAGATTACATTGCAAAAATATCATCATGCATTCATAACCTTATGATTCAGTGAGAGTGATCCCAAAACATCGGAAAGTGACATTTCTGTATTACATTTTGTCAAGAGGAAAAGTCAATGTGAAATGTGAGATGACGCTCTGATTGGTTTATTGCACGTTACGCCCAAACCACACCCATGAGTAATGTAGCTACTACAGACCAACTTAGGAGTCATCTTAGATGGGGACCTTCATGCAAAACACAAGAATGCAGAAGATCTGTGGAATGTAGTCCAGTCAGCTTGGGCTGCAATTTCTGTTTGCAGGTGTCAAATGTTAGTTGACTCTATGCCACACAGATGTAAAGCAGCGATCAGAAATAATGGGTGTACAACTAAATATTAGTTCAGTGCTTAAAGCAACACCAAAGATTTCTTTGTACCTTAATAAAAATAATGTTTCCAAAATTGTTTCCGTGGTTCATCAACTCGTAACAGGGTGAACAGCGCTTCTGCATTAGCTTCGCGGCCCTCTATCGGCTATAACCGCACTATGTAAGTTTGCCAGAACCGGTAGTTAGATGGAATGAGACATAAGAAACTACACATTTGACTTGCATGATGTCGCAATACAAAATACTTTCATAAAATCATGCAACATATTCTACCTTGTCTATGGACATCGTTATTTGCAAAGGCATTGCTGGATAAACAAATAGCGTGCGTGCAACAGAGGAAAAGTTATTTGGTGTTGCTTTCAAGGAAAAGCTAAATCTTCATTTCATTTTCAGTTTATACAGTAAATAATTGTAAATGGACAATTGTAAATTAAAATGCAGATACTGCTATTTTTTGAACAACCTTATTTTCTTTTTCTTTATTTTCAGTAAAAAAAAAGTAATTTTTTTCATTTGGAATTTCATTTGGAATTACACATCCAAATGAAACTGTGACACAGCGCTGATAGAGAATAGAATGGGTCCCCTATAGGTGGGTGGGTTCCCATTCCAATGCCCCCTGAAGTGCAATTGGTACAAAGCACTTTTTGGGCAAGAGCTCAACAACTTTCTATTCCAAAAAAAATGAATGATTTATGGCTAGTTGGTCCCTTGGTGATGACTGACCGTAGTTCATTACAACTGCCAATGGATTTTTTATAATTTTATTAATGTGTTTCATATAATTAAAATTTGAATCCAGTATTACGCCAGGCTATTTAAATTCTGTGACTATATCAATCTTTTCACTCTCAATGAGGATATCTACATTAGGAGTCTGTGTCATTGGCATAAGTTAGTAGTTCTGTAGTAATGTTACTAGTTGTAGTTCTACATTACTACATAACACAAACAAAAGAGGTGGGATAAACATGTAGTCCAGCAGCATCTTGCACAAAATAAAGTCCCGTTAGAATTTTGGTATGAAAGCAAGCCACCAAAAAGCATGTTGGCACTCTGGAAAATGGTGCGGTCATATAGCTTTGATATATTAGTGCTTTCGTCCAAACAGACATTTTCGCGACACATTAAAATCGATGATGTCATTCTGTATATTCTTAATTATGCTCCAACAGGGTTATGTTTGGTATCAAACTGACCGGTATGAGACTTCCTGCATCACTAGCATGCTTATTTGGCAATATATCACCTACATCTTGAGTGAAAAAGTATTTTTTTAACCAGTTTGATATGATAAGTTTTGACACTTAGAGCCCGACTGATTTATCGGCGGGACGATATTATCGGCTGATATTAGGCATTTTCCAAACTATCGGTATCGGCAATTATAGCGGCCAATAACCCAGAGGAAACTTTTGCTTCTCATTTGTATCCCTTCTGTTGCTAAGGAGGCAAAATGGTGATTCTCTTTTAAGGATCATTTAAGTATTACTTTTGTCACAATTATTTCTCCTAATTTTGCCTTAGGAGAAATAAAACAAGCAAAAGATGAGACACATAGCAATAAGACAAATAGGAGTCACATAAGAGATATTAGTTTGAGAAGCAGGAGAAATACAGGAGATCTCTTATATGTTTAAGTGTAGTCTCACAACTTGTTTCTCCTTAGGAGAAATAATAGAGCAGATGGAGTCACATAAGAGATATTAGTTTGAGAAGCAGGAGAAATACGGGAGATCTCTTATATGTTTGAGTGTAGTCTCATTTACAACTTGTTTCTCCTTAGGAGAAATAATAGAGCAAATGAGGAGACATTGCAATGAGAAACTGTTGAGAAGTAGGAGTTATAATTGAGATATCAGTTTGAGGGTCAAAAAATAGGGCACTCCATAGCATTTCAAACTTTTATTTTATAAAACAAAGCAAAACAGTTGTACTTTAAAAATGGACTTTAAGCAATGGGAGCTTGCACAGTTGCACTTTAAAATGGACTTCAAGCAATGGAAGCATGTTAATGCCTTGATATGTTCTTTTATAATGTGTATTCTTATTTTTATTTTTTTGTGTGTGAGTGTGTATGTGAGTATTATTTTTAAAAGCTGCACAAGCAAATTGCATTGTACGGACCAACTGCACAATGACAATTTAAGTCTATCTATAAATCATACAACATGGAGAAATGAACTAATAAACAATAACATAAACAAACTGAACTTGTGCCAAAGCGTGCCATACTGTGTACAATGGTGGATGAAAGCGTGGGCTGGTCAATCTATGCTTTTTTATCCTGGTGGTGGAACCAACCAAAGGGAGAAGGGAGAGAAGAGCAGAAAATAGAACATTGTTAGTTTGTGAGCCACTCAAAAATACAAAGTAAGACATTTGTTTGACCGTCTGTTTTCATAACTGTGGGAATTTTGATACAGCACAAAGATCAGACACACCTTATTAATCACTTAAACACAGAATGGGGGATGTGATAGCTACCACTCACATTTGCTATATGTTGCCCAATTGAAAAACAGATTGTATTGATATATTTGTCAAGCTTAAACAAGTTTGTTGAATTCCCTCACCTCATCTAGTGAGTAAACTGTATTGTCAGGCTAGGATTAACCCCTATCCAGCTTACCACTAGGCAAAACCTTGTTTTGGTTTGGACTAACTAGTCAGAACGCATAACAACTAAATGCAGCGTTGCCTTGTTTAGTTCTGATAGTGGGTTTCAACAGGAACATTTTTCCTGTGATCAGTGAGGTTTAAGTGATGAGTATTGCTGGAACATGTCACACAGTCTCATTGAAGGGCAAATCTGGTGTAAACTGATTCAAAGCCTTGTTCTTCGAACTCACCAGGCACTGTCCAAAGGACAAAGAACAATAAAATGTGTCATAACCTAGACAAGTTATGGACAAGAAAGTAAAGCTGACTCAATATGGCAAAAAAGCCTTTCCCCAGGTTTGACCAGCCCAATTAAGACTTTTTTAAGACCTTTTTAAGACCACTTACATGAAAATTAAGACCTACGTCACACCCATTATGCGGTTGTAAAACACCAGATCAAATCCATAATGACAATTAAAACAACACTTCCCCATGATGTGCTGTCCTCTCCTTTCGACTGATTATGTTGATTCATTGCTGCCGGTGCGAAAACCCAAAGTATTGTTTGCGCATATCCTAAGAAATTAGACTAGTGTAGTTGCCACGATACCAAAATTATTGTTTCGATACCGATACCACATCAAGAATTGCGATTTCGATACTTCTTCGATAATTCTTAAAAAATGTATTTGATTTGGGGGCCCAGACCACCTTGACATCATCAGTAATATTGAATATAGTGTTATCATTCACACCAATGGGCATCCTAGATTCTGCTTGACTCTTTCCACACACACGGAAAATTATGGCTTATTTCATATGTTTCCATTTCATATACCTTCGAATTCATATAAAGTGTACAGTTAATGTATAGTATTTTTTAATCTGCATAATTACTATTAATCTGCTTAATTGCTAAACATATTTAGTCATTTGAATACTTAATATTTATTTTTAAACTATTTTAATGTGGTGTGTAGGCCTAGGTGTAATTGAGTGTTTGTCACTTTAAGAAATACGTGAGTAATTACTGTAGCCTTCAGTCTCACGGTTTTAGGCTAGTGAATAATAGTTGCACATAATGCATAAGGATATGTGGATGCAATTCTGTCTGTCATTAGATAAAATAAATGTAAATAAAAAACTATCAAGTTCATAGAAGGGATCATGTTCAATAAGGATTTTAGCACTAATTACTTAATGACATACATGACCTGAGCTAGCAGAATTAGTTAGCAAGGAGCTCTCTCCAGATGTAAAAGTTTGCAAAGGTTGCGCTGCCTATTTCTAAATGACATTAAACCCAATAGTAGACCTACGTACATCTCATAGCCTAGGTAGGTTAGCAACACAAAGTTGAGAGGTGCAAGTGAGCAAATCAACTTGATATTAGCCTATTATTATGTGTTACCACAGAATCACTTAAGCTAAACTAGCAGCCATGTCTCGCCAGGCACGACAGCTGCGCATATGTGTGTGAGGAGAAAAGACGCACAGCCACAGGCTTGGGGAGGAGGCACTAGAAGCATGCCTTGTGCACACAAACAAGAACACGGTCATTCTTAAAAGTATTGATACTAATAAAATTAGGTATTGTGACAACTGCTAATAGCTATTGCGACACTTTTGTAGTATTGGTGCACCGTGCAACACTAAATTAGACGATCTCTGACGTTAATCAACCCCCTGTTGAATTTTCACCAGCGCTGGTCGTAGCGCTGGCCTATTGCATGCCTAGGCCGTTTGAAAGACAATTCTCTGCCCGCCCCTTGGATTAAGCGAGGTGAATGGCTCGATTCCAGACTATCCATTTCAATGATATAGGATGGCCCGCCAGGCTAGTTTTTCCCCCCATTTCACCTTGCTTGCAGGCTAGTATAATTAAAATTGAAGACCTTCGTTGAAAAAATTAAGACTTTGGCAACGGAATTTAAGACTTTTTCAGACCTTAATTAAGGAACATGACATTTAAGACTGTTTAAAGACTTTTAAGACCCCGCGGCTACCCTGCATTATGTCAGGAATACTAAAAGTACTTCTATACGGCTCTGGGCTATACTTTCCTGTCCATAACTCAGAATTGGCTGTGCCACATTTTCTTTTTCCTATGAACAGCACACAGTGATTTCCAACAAAAGCTATGGATCAATTCATACCGGATTTGTCCTATAAGTGATTTGTAAACAAGGAGTGCTTTAGGGTCAATCCGGTAAATCAAAGACAATGACTCAATATTACATCTAAATTAGCCCAAAACATTTAGCTCTGATCACTCAAGAGACACTGACAATTGTCAAGAACAAAAACAAAATACCGAAAATACAGTACTGTATACACCAGGGGTATCAATTAATCTTCAGCGAGGTCGTTACGGAAAATTTCCTCAAGCAAAGGTCCGGAGCATCATAATGTTTAGGCTATGTATATGTATGTATGTATAATATATATACAGGGGCGGAGCCAGAGGGGTGGCTCCGGGTGGCACAGGCCACCCTTGAGATTCGATTGGCCACCCCAAATCCTAGTCTACGATTGGCCATTAACATGGTGTAAGGCGGGACCTTTCTTGATGCACTTGCAGCAGTGTGAAGTGTCAGACGTGTAAGTGTATGTAAGTGGCAAACACACTTGCCTTTATTGGCCTGCGGCACAATTGAACTGCGGAACGAAAGGTTTCCCTGATCAGGAAATACTCCTTAATACGCAACTTTGTGTAGGCTTAACAGAGGTAGCCTAAATATCGTGCCTATGACGATGACAGCTTTAAAAAAATAAAAAAAACATTTATTTCACTTGTCTCGCTGGATTGAAGGCAGAATGTGGGCTGTTGCGTAAATAGATGAATGAGGGTCGGGAGATTCCGTTAACAAAAACCTAAAGTTTTGCTAACATTTTCTCCATTATTATCGTAAAATATGTCTCCATGCAGAGCAGGGCTGGTTCTAACCTAGGCTAGGCTACTATATTTGGGTGGGCTGGTAGAAATTTTGGGTGGGCAACATAGCAAAGCTGTCAAATTGGATCAAAACTAACATAAACACAAAACAAACACAAAACAATCAGTACTACCTAGCTTGAGTTGCTGCAGCCAACAGCCAGGGATAGGCAGTATGTCTGATACATGCATGTAAAATACAAAATAGTATGTTGTCATTTTTATTTTATTTAGTTGGAAAAAAATGGCATCATATTTTGTATCAAAATACTTTATAGGTTTGTAGTTTAAAAATAGTGCCAAATTATTTTGGTAAAACCAATAACCTACTTTTGGTGATATAAAAGTGCAAAACAATGAATGCAGCACTGGTGCTGACTTGTAATTTGCCCAGAGTTGTTGTGATCAGAATATTGAGATTCAGGGAGATAAGTTTCTTGAGAACTTTAGTCATCCAATTCAAACACATGGAAGTCATCCAATTCAAACACATGGAACCGGTTATGTGGTTGCCCTGCAAGAAGTTGCACCATGTGCAACGTGCACAATGTTTGCACACATCCACAATACACTCCTTCATACCAACCTCAAGTTTCTTGAGAACTTTAAAGTTAGCACAGCCCAATGACACACAACTTAGACAATTAACTTTAATATGTTTGTATTAAATTTTATTCAATTACAAAGACCTGCAAGAACGTGCACAATGTTTGCACACATCCACAATACACTCCTTCATACCAACCTCAAGTTGTGAAATGGCTATTATGGTCTGGGTCCGGATAGGATCACGTCACGGTCCGGACTCGGATCGCGGTCCGCCATTTGGTGATCCCTGGTATACACCATACAACAAATATTGTTGGTGAGTTAATCATTTTGGCCATGTCATTTTTTTTACTTTTGATGCATGTTCAGCCCATCTGTAAAATATCTTCATAAAACCTAGTGGAAATTTCGCCTCTATCATTTCTATGACAATGTGATTTTGTAGCTTTCGTAGCTACACAGTTTGATGTTAACTGTATAAAGGTTGAATAATTTTAGTGCAATAGAGGCCTACCCTTTATAAAAAGCCCACTAATAATGCTCACCACAATTGGAAATAATTTAAAATAAGAGAAAATTACCCCAGCTTCATGGATGTTTTGGAACCTCCAGCCCTCGTAACAAAAGCCTTCTTGACCTTTGCGGATTCCACAGCTGTCCATCTGCAGAGCGTTCCACAGTGCATAACGTAGGCTGCAAATAAAAAGCAAAATCAATCTATCAGTGTGGTAATAATAGCTCTGAAACTGACAGTTCCAGTCATTGATTTTGATTAGCTGAAACGTGTTCCTTTCTGTTGTAATTCCCAAGTTACACAAAGTTACACAAGGTTACACATCCTTGTGTACACATCCCTACGCAAAGAATGGTAAAAAATGAAGCTGTTACAAGCTGTGGCCAATGTTCCACTTACCATTGTGTGACAGTCTACATCAGTGGTCTCCAACACGGTGCCCGCGGGACGGCTATGAGGCGCCCCCAGCGCACTTTCTAAAAATAGCCAACAGGTCGCCTGCAGATCACGCTCTAAAAACACGCTCCATTGTGAAGTTTTCAATAGATATTTAAGTCTAGACCAGAACCATTTTAAGAATGTATGTAGCCATACATCTGTAACATTAAATTGATATTGGTGATGCCTTACAAATTGTAGCTGCGTTAAATTTTAGCTGTTGGCTCCAAATCCGTTTCCCATTCAATCTTTAAGCAACAACGGAAGCGGAGCGCATACACGCTGCTCGCACGCATAGACAGTAAAGGGGGAAAAAACTTGCTTGTCTGGTGTAGCCAATGGAAGCATATCTTTGCAAAAGTTCTGTGGCCATTCCATGTTCGTCAAATACGGTTCTTGCATGATTGTTCAAGGACTGAAAAACAATTGCTTTAGCTCACAGGCCTTTCCTCCTCCGTTGGCAACTGCCGTATAATAGCGCTGAAAATGTTATAGCATGCATGACTAAGCAGGACTGTGCATTACCCTTTTTTGTCAGATCATGGATCATTTCAGGTGTGCAATAACTTTAAAAGGAGTTTTCATATGTTAGGGTGGTGTGGGCGATTACTATTGAAATGTTAAAACCGAATTGTCCACTGAAATCAGAACTTAAACAAACCCTGAATTCATAATGGTGGGTGGGTATAAATTGGGTACAAATTGTAACCCAAATTATTAATTGCACAAAAAGAATCTAATCTATTAAAAAAAAATAGATTAGATTCCCCATGCAAACTTTGAAATGAACAAACTGAACAAAAATGTTGGTAGTGTTGCATAGGTTATTGATATTAAATTTGAAAATACAGTTGCTTAATATATAAAGACGTATAGGCCTGCACAATATTGATAATTTAAAAGTAAAAATCACATAGGCCTATTATTTAGGAGGACTACCCTCGCAAAAAAGGGGTGAGGGTATGTTTGTTTTAAATGAGTAGCCCTCCATATGATTTTGGGTCTTCAGGTAGCCCTCATTCCCAAAAAGGTTGGAGACCCCTGGTCTACATTAACTTATTGGTTAAATCCAACCTTTAAACACACCAATGTTCTTTGTGAATGAACCAGGTATCGTAAATTAATAAATGTTATTCCTTAAAATACAGGGGGCATAAGTAAGGAACCCCCTAAGTTAAAATCCCATAGAGGCAGGCAGATTTTAATTTTTAAAGGCCAGTTATTGAATGGACTCAGGATACTATGCATCCTGATAAAGTTCCCTTGGCCTTTGTAATTAAAAGATAGATAGATAGCCCATCACATACCCTTCACCATACCTAGATACATCATGGTTTTATTTCAGTTAGCTAATAGCTGGTTTGATTTGCATGCTACAGATTCTATTAATTGCAAAAGAAATGTTGACTGGCAAGTTATTCATGACTGCAGATGCTGACTTGCCTATTTCTCGATCCCTCGACCGCAGCAACGCTACTTCCTAGTTTACCTGGGTTACAAGAATGCCCTTTCACTCCTGTTACAATATGCTGTAATTTATAGCAGGTTAAACAAAAGTGAGAACATATTATGGGGCAAAATATACTTACCATTTTGGTACGCTGTTTGTTCAGCAATTTGATCGGATGGTCTAGCGTAGTCTTCCAATTTTTTAAGAAGCTGCCGGCCTCTTTTCAGTGGAATTAAGCTGGAACCAGTTTAAACCAGTGGCAATAACGTTAGCTTCGTCATCTTGACTGACATCCCAAAGACATTTTAAAATTCCGTGCATTTTGGCTACAGCATGGCTTAACACCATTCAAAACATACAGACTAAAGCTGTATAAGGCAAAGTAAGCTAGCACTAGCAACGTTAAATTGTCTAACGTTAGCTTTATGTGGCACAGCCAGTGATGTAACTTACAAGTAGCTAACATTAACTAGCTAGCTAACTTTATGTGCTGCTTCGTCAGGTTGTTCAATGATATATTGAGTCTAAAAATATGCAAGAACGTTAGCAAATTACCAAAATGTTAATGTACCTTCTCTGAGTTTTCGTGGTGGCAAGTTCTGCACAATCCTTCATACCCACACACCTTTTCACTTGGTTTCACTGGGCGCCAAATCTAGACTGCATTTTCGCAAGTTAGCTCTGGGGTAGCAAAAAGCAAATTGTGCCGCCTTCACGTACCATTGATTATAATATCTACTCGAAGGTTGAAGACAAAAGTGCGTTCAGGAAAACGCTCTGCGTCTCGATTTAAATCGTCTCCCCTGCGGGGAGAATTTAACAGGTGATCTCCTTATATGGGCATAGATGGTAGCTTTTTTGTAGGCGAACTTCAGAGGTCTGTCAGAGCATCGTCATGTGTGGTGGTCACATCACATGGTTAGGCCTAGCCTACTGTTTGCAAATGTGAACTTGTGTGCAATTTGTGCAATTAAAACAAATAAGCCAATGAAAATCATTTGAGAATTGTTGTACAACAGCTAGAGCTCTTACAGATCAGTCTAATTTATAAAACAAATAGGTCTGGATGAGCATTACATTAGTTCACTTAGAGAGCTCTCTGATGGATAAGCCTGAGTAAAATATGAGATATATAAATTGAGCAAGTCTGAGTATTGTATAAGCCTTTGCTGAGATCTCTTTTGTAAATCAAAAAAGGACTAAACTGAGATGACTAGAATGAGAACGGTTCAAGCTTGTGAAGAGATCTCTTTTACAGAGATTTACCAAAAAGATTTGAAATGAGAATTGCATGAGTTTCCAGAGAGAGCTCTCTGGTGGATCAGCCTGAGTAAAATACGAGATGTATAAATTAGACAACACTGAGCATTATTTAAAATATTGATGAGATCTCATTTGTATATTAAAGGGAGTCTACACTGAGATAACTTAACTCTTTTGCTCCAGAGACAAACCTGAGAAGCGGGAGACAAAAGCTATAATCTCATTTTTATATCACTGTGATCTCATTATTGTCTAGGAGAAACAATTGAGAAAGAGAGGAGCTCTCATTTTAACATTTTCTTTCCTCTGGGAAATCATTTTAAATTCTGTAGGCTTAAGAAAAATACAGAATATTGATCCTTCATTTAGGCTACATTTCCAGTATTGGCATTACGGAGTTTGTCCACCAGATGGTGCAGCGTCTAGCTGCAAGACACGCATGCATTACTTGACTTTGTTCCACTTCACTGTGACTTCCTACAATGACAACGCAATGGTAGCTTACGCTTTCACCGCTTTGTGGCTTGTGACAGCACTGTAATTGTCTCTTTCAACTGTCATCCCATTCTTTTCTGACCATACTAACAGGAGCTAAATTAGTTAGCCACAATGCTAACATTCGCTAATGCGACAGCAGGGCATAGATAGGCTACATGTCTACGATGCATCCTAAACACCGGGCTGGGACACTTCTGCTTGCTAAATAGGTTTTTCTGCTGTTCTGACTCGCTCACAGTCCTTGGTGGCCCTGTCAGTGCTTTGTAAAATGTTGCATTAAGACCACAAAAAGTCTACAGGAAATAAATGTGAGTATCTGAGCTAACGTTCATTCCCAAACACCCACTAGACTACTCCCTAGTTTCAGTGTTCAATTTATTGCATTTCAACAAAGGTGTTTCAAGTAAGGAAGAGCATGGTTTAGGCTACAAACGCTAAAAGTAAAGTAAAGTAACTGAAGTAACATAAAATGTTTTGCTTGCATAAAGGGATAGAGTCATTAAGTATAAACTGCTCACAATGTCGATAATGGCAATGTAGTTATTACAGAACAAAGACCTCTTTTATTGGGGGCCAAGCAGCGAAGCACCTTTTGTACCTTTTCCTAATATTATTCTTCTCCAATGGAAGTCTATGGCAGCCCATACTGTACATCCACACGCATGCGCGCACACACACATCCACACGCACAGACACACAGACACACACACACACACACACACAAACACACATACAGGCGTGCACACACTCACACACACACACACACACAGGCACACACGCACGCACATGTGCCAGTATTGGTAGTTTGTAGTTTGTAACAAAATAGTTTTTGATGTATGTGTGCCCACCTGTGGCTGTAGGCTATTGGAGCCACTCACTTGGGGGCACTGTGCTAAGCTAGGCTAGCGGTGGGAGTGTCAGACAGAGGTACTGCCATTGATATATATCTATGGGTACTGCAGGCACAATGACAAAAAGCGTATGTATCGACTTCTTAAAGGTCTCATTCCCTGACAAACCGTTTAATACTTATTACTTTCGAAATACTATAGCTCACTCCAAGTTGCATATGCATGCTGCATGTGAAAATGATCTTCTACCCCCATTGCCCGCATTAGCCAATGAAAGAAAATACACGGAAAAACAAGCGAATCAGAAAGAGCCCTTCCCAATGACGCCGAAGGGAAACTGATTATTCATGGCCTCGCCCACCTTGGCTTGTGACCACCTACAGGAAGACTGGAAGATTTTGCGGCTAGGGGATTATCTCTCTGCGCTAGTAGGAGCTAACAGCAAGTTGCTAACATGGCGGAAAAAAATCATGCCTGTGTTATTTGTGGCAATAACACATCAATGTTGCATGTCTTGCCTTAGAAACATGAATTGAGGAAGAAATGGTTCGGATTTATCGTTGGAACACCACCACCGAAGTAGTGCAACATTAGTTCTGTGTTCCAATCATTTTGACCACACTCACTGCCTACAGTTAGAAAGTGGTTTTGCATCGATGTTCTGAAAACCTGGTTCTGTACCGTCATGACGATCGACCACCAGCTCACAGGCTGTAAGTACAAACAAACTTTTCCACCTAACATCTGTTACAAAATAGCATGTTCATATTCTACACGATAGCATGCATGAAAAGGGTACAAGCTAGGCTTAGGCTTACAGGAAGCTACACCAGGCACGTACTGTAACTGAAGTGTTCTGTTCGCGATGTGTAAAATCAGAGAATGTCTAATAGGAAGGGCTCTGGTAAAATCCATTAGAGGAATGGTCTATTTTCCCGAACGTAGCCTACAGGCCACTAACACGCCAGGTGTAGCTACTTCCATTGATTAGGCCTATTGGAAGCTAATTGTTGCAGTACATAACGCGAACGGAATGCTTCAGTTACGTGCCTGGTGTAGCTACAGTACACTCATAAGAAACTGACCACACTACCCAGAGATTTAGCTTGTTGAACCTATAATCTTCTAACCTAAGCGTTAAACCACAAATAATTTATGTCTTCTTGCCATTATTACATTGACCTTTGTAGGCCTACAATGATGTTTTGTTTGATTACTTGCTGTTTACTTAGTGTTTTGTATGTCTTCCAGAGCACATCCTGATGTCAGGCTACACAGCTTTCTAGCCTACATTAGGTCATCACGTTAGAAGCAAAGGTTTGTGATCTAACTTTTATTGTTGTGCTAGTTAGTTTCTAGAAGTCTTTTTCTAGTAGGCTAATACAGGTTCTTATGTGCTCGTCAATGTTTGGGAAAGTCAATTCATGGGTTTCTTCAGGTCACTTTCCACAGGTGTATAAAATCAAGCACCTCGATTATGAATGCAGACTGCATGGTGCTTGATTAATACACCTGTGTAAATGGACCAGATGAAACCCATGAATTGCATAACAGATAGAATTGATATTACCGAATGTCTTCTTGTGGGTGTGCTACTTAGTACATCATACACCTTACCACAGTCACTAAAATATTTTTGTTTCCATTGTGCCAGTACAGTTTTCTGTGAGATAGTGAATGTCCTGTGTACTATTAGTATCTTGTAACTTGACAGTAATACACATTTATTTACTTTAGGTATCCAAACAGAATACTTCATGAAAAGTATGAGTATTGATACAAGCACTTCGAAAACACCATGGGCATGGGGGCCTGCTACCTCTACTGCCATCAAGCCTGTTCATCCAAGGCCAGCTAGAAGACCTCGGGTTGATCAAGAGGAGGAGGAGGATGAAATCGACATCTCCACAATAACACCTGATGGCTCCACCTATGGCCCAGCGCAATCAAAGAGCAATGTAATAGAATCATCACAGCCAACGAATGTGTTTTGTGTGTTGTCCCTTCGGATCCCCAGGACAATACAAGCCGAAACAACAACTCAGACCTTTTTCCCTAAATAATCCCAGCACCATCTTACAAAGGATCTGTAGGCCAGATGTCTGCATCGTCTGGCAAAAAGAGGACATTGTTAATTCTGTGCATAGTTTGGATGTTCTTGTTTTGTGTTTGCATTATTTTAATAGACTGCAATATTACTATTTGTCAGTGTTTCACGGACCACCTAGCAAAAAAAACAGTAGACCTACTTCAACAGTATATTACACAATAGGCCTTCTCACTGAACCACCTTGCTTATTGTCTTTGCACCTTGCTTATGGTGTCAGAGGATTCATATGATTTAAACTGGCATAGTAGTGTTGCAGAACTGTTTGGATTTACATACAAGTTGGTTCAATATTGCAAACAACTCATCTATTATATTTTACCATATTTACTTGTGGAACACTTGAGATAGCTTGCGGACCACACTTTGAGCACCACTGCTGTATTTAAATATAATAAAGTTATTTATTGAAAATTGACCTGTTTTGTATATTTGTTTTTTGGAGTTTCATCAGTTTTTGTCCCTTTTAAGCTAAAGGTTTATCTTACCTTTCATATCTTCTGTCTCACAGAGGGCCATAGTCCTCATAGTCGAATGTTTAGTGCATTTTGAAGGGAGTACATTATGCTAAGGCAGACTGGTTCTAATCCTGGGTACAGGGTCATACAGACAACAGGGGTACTGGTGTTGCCCATTTTTCTAACCACATGAGCAATCCCCTTAAGAAAAAGTAGTATAGGAATCTTATTTGGGACAAAATATTATAGTAATCTTATAGGAATAATTATTATAGGAATAATTGGGACATACTGTAGAAGTACTACTAATAACTCTATAATATCCTGTAACCGCTATAGTTTAATTGTTTACCCTATTCTCTAATTCAGCCATTTGTTGAAGTGGGCAAATCATTCAAACTCTTGCGTATGCAAATTCACTGCTTGGACCGCGATGGCTGTTTGTAATTTGTTTCTTCATTCAGTAGCTACTTTCCCTGGGTAGATACATAGATAGATATATCAAGTTCAAGTAGCCTAGTTTTATTGTCATGTACTTATAAAATTAAAAATTAATGAAAAAGTAATGAAATTATTAAACTCAAGAGCCAGCTCAACTTAAAAGAGTAAATTAAAAGCAGTAATTAAGGTGTATTTTGTGTGTGTGTGTGGGGGGGGCAGTTCAGCATGCTGGTGGCTTGTGGAGAAGAGTCTCATCTGCTGTCTGCATACTCTTGTACCTAGCCTACTTTATTCATCCTCAGAGGGAAATTACAATGTTCCAGCAGCACAGACAAACACAGCATTCACAGATAGATACATACATACATACATTATTCAAAAAATATTATTTCTCTCTCTCTGCTCAGGGGGGACTCATTAAGTGCTATTGCAGTGGGTAAAAAAGTATTTCTGTAGGCTATCTGTCCTTACAGCTTAGTTGGCGTAGCCTCCAACTGAAAATACTTTTTTGTTTGACCAGTAAGTTGTGTAGCCTAGTGGATGTGAGGTATTGTCCAATATATTTGACAGTTTGTACAGCATCCTTCTGTAATTCCCCTTTATTACACATATTTATAATTCTGTACACTGCCCTGTATCGGTCTGATTATATCGGCAGCTACTTGATACACTGTTAGCGATGAATTGCCTATAAACGTTCCGTTACTTTAACTTCTGTTTGTAGGACGCCGGAAATACAGGGTCGTGTATCAGTGCACATGAAACATTAAATTGGCACTTTGGCTACCTGTGATGGATGCACAAAACAAAAAGTTATAAAGAGTTGTTTAGGAAGCAGGGCCATCTTACAATTTGACCTGCGTAATAATGCCCCTTCACTTCACGTCACTAGCGTGCACTAGCACAAGTGTTGGGCTAGCATGCACTTGAAAGGACCTCAGATCGAAGATCTCCGCTGCGCTCTAAAATCGTTGCTTTATACACACCTGGCAAGTGGCCACCTGCAGTCCTTGTAAAATCTTCGTATATTCTTGGCTAGAAAGTTCTGTAGTAGGCACAATGCCTGTCAACACATTAGTGACTGTGCGATATGGACCATATGATTCGTGTGGCATTGTGGATCACAGGACATTGCGTCTCCAGGGCCTCCAAGGTAACTACAAGCGCCATACTAACCGATTTCACTTCGGCTCTCCCAGACTCCGGCAATTCATTATTGTTACGCGGATCCATGGACATAGCCTTGGTGAAATGCATAAACAATTATGTTTCTTACTCCTTATCAACAACAGCTACACTACATGACAACGGTCATAGATGTGTCCTTCATAAATCGCTGGACTGGAACAAGGTGGAGCTTATTGTCAATGGAGAATGCGTTTACGTGTGCAACATAAAAGACCTAGAATTTGGTAATGTGCATTTTATTACACTTAACAAAGCAGCTTTTTGATTATATTTCATTCAAAATGTGCCACTGATGTGTGTGTGTGTGTGTGTGTGTGTGTCTAGGTGGTGATGGACGACTTGACCACCTGTGTGAGGCAGCAGCAACAGCCGTCAAGAATTCGTATTAAACCAGTGACAGTCAATTTATGTTTTGGTCTTTATACTGCAAAGGACAAAATGCTGCATGTACTCTACACACCACTTTAATACTTACAAATGTAACACAATGCTACAAAATTGCATAATGTCAACAGTATGTAGAGGTTGGTGCATCATCAGTATAATTTCAAGATCTACAAAATAAAGTTCCTATAAAAGATAGAGTTCATTCTTAGATGAATATCACCAGGGTACTTTATACATTCATTTGCAACTCGTGAGACATTAACCTTAACTGTAATGCATTATGAATACATTCAAGCTAAACTCCAGACATCTTAAAGCATTACTGTTTCACCTGAATCCCTCTGAATGTTTGAGAGACCATTGAGCAGACATCAAACACAGACAAGTGGAACACCTTAATGATATAAGGATGTAGCTTATGTACCTATACTAAAATGTAACTTATGTTTACTGATTTTAAAGCCTGTTAATAGCTAATTATAGCATACTAATGCAAAACATTTTCCAGTAATTTCATATGATCTGCATTTCTTCCTCCAGTATTTTCTTCATATAGTCTGTATTTTCTCACCATGGAAAAGACACCTTATGGCTGCTGTGGAGAATATGATCATGTGTCTTTATACCAGCTGTTTGATGTCTTTGGATGAAGTCAAGTGTGACAGTGATGTGAAAATATTCCACAGACAGGCTCAACAAATGGACAGGGTATCTAACGCACAGCCGTTTCTTTGGTGCTTATAAATGGTGCATAATCTATTTGCATACAGCTTTGCCTTAGCATATCCATTATGTTTGCATATTCATTCCATTCCAGGTTATATGCATACATGTTAGGATTGTGTTAGTTAATGGTTGGTTTGCATACTTTATTGTACATTGAGTGAAAGAGTTACCCAAAGTTCAAGAGCGGCTAAAAATGTTAGATGATGTTGATTGTTGAGTCTACATTGTGCGTTGATGCTGATATGTGCTCAGGGTATTAAAAACTCCTGCCCTTAAAAGCCTCCAGGTTAAACGCGGTATCCATGAACCTTTTCAGCTCAGCCAGGTGGGTGACCTTATTACCTGTGGCAGGAGCTGCAGCAGGGTCACGGCCAACATACCTGCGAAACGTGAAAAAGGCAAGTTAGTTGTGCTGCTGTTTGTCAGTCTGGTGTAAGAATGCCTTTATACTCCTTTGCAGTCAAGGGCATACACATCAGATAGCCTACCTTCTAGGACATAGTATTCTGACTAGACTAATCTTCTAAAATCAGCACATACTGTACATTTTACCCATAACACAAACAAAATGATAATACTGTGATCTTTAACAGAATGAGAATGGGTAAATATATTTGAAAGAGGGATATACTCTATCCCAAATGCAATCAGAGATGGCGGAAGACATTGGTTTTAGTTGTACTAACTGGGCTAATGGACCTACACAGACAGTATACTCACCATATTGGCTTCTTGTTTGATAGAACAGTGAGGAAACGTGGCCGGACATAATCATAGTAGCCCATGTTCTTATGCTCCTCTTGGCACCATATTAGCTCCGCTTTTCCGTATTTCTCAACCTCAGCTTTGATGAGGTCAAACGGGAAAGGAGATATCTAGTGGAAAAAAGTAGCCAACTGAGATCTGCATTCTGAATACAGTTTGTATGTGCTCTGCACCATATTATACACTGAATAGAAGTCTACATCCCATGTAGATTCTCCATATTATAAATCGTATTTATCTGACTTTTCAAAGTAGAAAAAAGACTCATGGTGCTAATAACTGATGCAACATGATATTTACCTGTTCAAGTCGAACAATGGCTACATGGCTCTCTAGATTGTGCTTTTTTCTCTCTTTGGCCAATTCATAGTAGACTTTCCCTGTGCAGAAGATCACTCTCTTCACCTCTTCTGGGGTTTGAGAGGCCGGTCCAGCATCTGGAATAATCCTACGGAACTTGGTGCCTGTAAGCAATACATGATGATATCTTAAGTTGGGGTGGCACATTGATATTAGCAAGGGGCAATACTGATATGAAAAGTTCAACAAAAACACATGTGTTCTACCTGAGCTCATGTCATCAAAGCTGGATCTGGCATCAGGGTGCCTTAACAAGGATTTGGGAGTGAAAATAATAAGCTAAAAAAAAGAAAATTCAATAGGTTCAGTATAAGGCTGCAATATTAACATTAGCAAATATATTCTGATATAACGTTGTGTTAAGTAAATCTCAGACTTATTGCTATGTACACTTGAGACCAAGAAAATACAGTTTTTTAAACAAAGAGCACAGTTGTGAATTCAAGCACATCTGTCACCGCTGAGTTGTTCATGCAACACAAACAATAAGATCCCCTGATGCTACACATTTTAATCAGCACAGGAATAGACTCTCATGCTCCACAAAGCACTGTATTTATCTCCAACTAGGGATCACTTTAGACAGTTACTGTTGCAGAAAGCAAAGTAAGTTAAAACGTTTAAAGTGTGGGGTACAATTAAGTGTAACGTTTGTATTCTAAATACAAAGATGGCAGAATTGACAACGACAATTTCAGCACTTATACATCAAAGGACAATGTCTTTCCAAAAAGACAACTTTTAGAATGAAAAATAACAGCTTACTGGTTTTCTAAATGGTAACAGAATCTGCCTCCTTAGCACATGAAAGTAATTGGCAGGTGTTGAACAATTGACCACTATCCAATTACAGTCATAAAGCTGCTGTACCTCAAAGTCTCCAGTGATTTCCTGAAAAAAGAAAAAGGTTTATAAAAAATCCAGCTCCAATGAATTATAAGCAAACACACAACATACTGGTTAGGGGTGTAAGAAAATATCAATACACTTGAGTATGACGATATATAATATAGCACTATAAACTCCAATAAAAAACAGTTACTCTTGGTTACTTTGGCTTCCTAACCAATTCTCCTTCAAAAGGTGCAACAAGGGACATAACTGTGCAGAGTACAAGGGGCATAACTGAGGCATGGAGATGGCCTTTAAACATGGCAATCATACTCCATCAGCATTTAACCATGGCTATAGCACTGTAGCACAATTCTTTGGGTGGCGGAAGGGTTGCATCTGATCAATAACCTATTTGGAGATGAGACCCTGGGGGTGTAGTGATGATGCAGGCTGGTGTTTAGTCTCGGCTGTGGCTCACTCCCCATGAGCAGGCTAGCATAATGCTTTGCCCTTGGGACTGACATCCTGCTGAGCATTGGACTGGGAGTTGCTAATCAGGAACACTCTGAACACTGGGCCCAAATGGATAATCAAGGGTCCTGAAGTGCTTACAGACCAGAATACAGGCAATCAGTCTTAGGCAAAGGAGGTGGGGAATGACACTTACAGGG
Source organism: Alosa alosa (assembly GCF_017589495.1). Taxonomy (NCBI): domain Eukaryota; kingdom Metazoa; phylum Chordata; class Actinopteri; order Clupeiformes; family Clupeidae; genus Alosa; species Alosa alosa. Next base: position 29,800,595 of record NC_063206.1, on the reverse strand, counting down.
TAGCGGTCGGGGTCATCCTTGCTCATCTGTAGAAAGCGCTCAGGCCGTGCTGATGAGTGCTCTGGGCCCTAATGATTAGTATGGACACAGAAACGCTGATGAAGGCAGGACTATGCATACATACTGTACAAACACACTCCACATACAAAAATATGCCTGCCTGACGACAGCTCAAAATGATATACGCAGAAAGAAATATGACCACAAAGATACTGGTCAATGTCCCTTGTCTGAGAAGGACTAGTGCTGATTGTCAATGCAACTTACCATACCCTCCATGCCATGGGGCAACAACAGCACTATGCCATTGTGACGGACCCATTTGGCTTGACCAGGGCTGATGAACTGGTCTATGATGCATTGGGCTGTGTTGTAAAAATCCCCAAACTGAGCCTCCCAGCACACCAATGCATTAGGACTCGCCATAGCAAATCCAAGTTCAAAGCCTGACATGAAGACCACAACATAAAATGAACCAAGGTAATGTAACAGCCTTTAACTGTCAATCAACAGTTAATAGCCTAAAAAACATCAGGAGGTATTACAAGATAGTATATTACTAATCCTTTAAACGGATGGAAATGTAAGTGATTCTATTCTCCAGTGCCCTTACCAAGTACTCCATACTCAGATAGGGAACTGTTGCACACAGTGTAAGGGGCCTGGTTTTGCCATAGATGGTTCATTGGGACACATATACGCTTATCAACTTCCTGATCATGGAGAACATGATGACGGTGACTGCAAAGACAAGAGAACACCACCTTCAGGTAATTAATCTCTCTTGGTCACACCATCCCGCTGATGAATGGTACCTGGAAATCTTATTTCTTCTAAAACAGACATACCCAAAAGAGCTAGTCAATTGAGATGTGTAAGACAGAACAGATACAAAATAACTGCTGATATTCAGGAAGTTGTAGAAGAAACTCATTATCATAACAGGGTTCCTATTTGTACATAGACAGTACATATGATTCACAGCTATCTGTATTGGTTGTACAGTCGTTTGACTGAGGCAGAGTATATCACATAGGGTTTAACTGAGACAGAGTGTATCACATAGCTGAAGATGGTTGGGGGTAGGGGAATCTTTTCCTACAGTTCCTTCCTCGCGTTCGTTCCCAAGGGAGGGTGGGGGTGGGGGAACAGACAGATATTCTTCTTGCTCTTCAGTTTCGATCAGCACATGGAAGAAGGGGCAGAAACTGAAGTGTATTAGGAGCAAAAGATTTTAACAAGCTTTGCCAGGCCTCTCAAATGGGATGTGTGGCTCACACATCTGAAGTGGCACGATGAGACAATCATTTAAAGTCTCCTTAACATCACAGTAATGATGTCCTGTGCACACGCGCTCACGTGGCATGTACTTGGCTGCCACTGGATAGCGATCACAACTCACATCAGAGACAGGGTGGAACTAGATGTCAGTAGCAAATAGTATAAACTGACAGATTATGTAAACAGTTTTAAACTGGGGGTGAATCTATGTTAACTGTAAGAAGTGAGGCTATTGTCATATCAGGTGTTACTTGATTTAATGAACATGTCAGGGGGAAATATGAAGTTACTGCTTTCTTTTAATTTACAGTCCACTGTAATGTCTGCCTTAAGACAGTCGAAAAGGCAATCATTTTTAATAACTAAATTAAAAGAATTTGTTTTGGCCATGTTCAATTAGCCACAGTCTTTCTGGTATTACATTTGTCATGTGTTATGATACTGTATGTCCCTAAGAATTAAATGTGAAAACCGAGAAGGGGCTGCTGGTAAACAGAGCCCTCTTCCCCAAACCTAGACTTCATCAATCAAGGGACATAAACACAGGACACAGCACATTCCCAAATCCAGATGACTGAATCAGTTACGCTCAGTCATTAACTCCCTAAGTAACGAGCAGGACTAGCAGACTGAAGCGTCCCAATATGTTCACTCCCAGGGTCTCTTAGTGGAGGAGACATGCAAAAGCAAAACAGCGACAGATACGTGGATGCTGTGCTGACAGCAAACATAAATTCACAAGCTGATGGGACAGCAGATGGCTGGCTTCACTCTTCCAGTCTAATTTCCTCTCTGTAATCATACAGTCATACAAGGGTGCTTATTTTACCTGAACCAACTATTAGTTCTTTTAACACCTACATTCAAATGATAACGGTAGAAGAGAGAACCAGAACTAACTAAATGCATTAATCAAAATGAACTTCTGCTTATTCTCTTAACAGAACATCTCTTCATGAGAGACGACAGGACTAAGATCCTATGACTAGCTATGGGTATGTGTCAGCCAGGAAGAGAGCCAACAAACGGCCTTCCCGTCAGACAGCACGGTGACAGCACCATAAGGGCACTGTCTCTCCCTCAGCAGACCGTCTGAGGAGCAGCTGACATCGCCCATTATTCCCAAACCAGACAGATGTGTTTCTTATGAAGGCAAAGTGCAAAACAGCCAAAGGCATTTAAGCACAGTCGTAACAGAATTGGAACATAGTGCTATGGTAGTTGACTTATGTACCACACACACACACACACACACACACACGTGGCTCACCTGAAAGTACCTCTCTCGACATCCTGGCCACTGAGTCGGACATGGATGCCATCCTTGAGCAGTGAACCAAAGGCCATGTACTCCCCCAGTGCCCAGTCCACTTGGCGCTTCTGCACCATGTCCGCCCTGCCACGCAGGATACGGGACACCCCTGAGACCGTCGCAAGCAAACACACCCACAAACAAACACAAAACCACTTGTCAATGGACATCTTATCTGCACAAAAATGAAAGTACTCTTCTGATGGTTCTCATGTTGAGAGCTCACTGGCAGTCAGGTTGATTATTGAATGTTGCCACTGACTGACTGAAGGGAAAAGAGAAACACAGGGAATTTAAAGGAGTTTCCGATTCAATGGAGACAGATGACATATAAGCAAGTATTTGAACAAGCACAGAGGTGCAGGTTGTAAATAAAATATCTGCTATGAATTTCCCTTCATCAATGCAGCTAATTTAGTCTACTCCTAGCCATATTGCAAATTCAGATGGAGGAGTTAAAGATCTAAGAAAGGGCTCTTAATATGTTTATATAAAAGTAATATACCTTTCTTCTCACTGAACCCAAGGACCTACCAGGGTGAATGAAAAAATCCTCAAGTGGCACAGAGCTTGCTGTCTGGCCAATGTGCTGCAAAACCTCCTCCCCTAAACCTGTAGTGGGGCAGCTCATGCTCCGGGGCTCCCCCTCTGCCGTGAAGAAATCTGCAAAGGAGTAAATAAACAAATAAGTCTGCATACTTCACTTAATGTCTGTTGGATTTAAAATATACCGGTAATACTTATTAATATAACTCATTATTTCTTTCTATTTAAAACTGTGACAGTACAGTAGGTGTGCTTGTTGCTTTCTAGTACCAGGCCATGGAGAATCCAGCCAGTGGCGAATATGCAGAATCTTCTCATCTTTGGAGCTTGTGTAAGCCTCTTCACAGATCTTGTCATATTTGGCGACTTCCTCCTGCAAACAATTAAGAAATTAACCTCCTAGGCCATTTACAAGAATGACACAGTGAACAATATCGTAATAAGAGAGAAGAATGAAATGCCTTTCCTGAGTACTAACAACAATTTTATTCTATGCCTCTAGGCTTTAGAGAGAGGGAGAAGAGGGAGAAAGGGGAAACAACCATTGTCTCAGGTTCAAATTATTTTTTTCTAGTGAAATCTCCCTGAGCTTCTGAAAAAGTGACAGGAGGCAACAGTGAATAAAGAACACTGTCAGGCCATTGAGACAGAGTATGAGTGGTGTGCTCAAGAGGAATAGTCATGCCTGGCATTCCAGCCATTCAGCATGAGGTCTGGAAAGGGACGGATCATTCAATAATACCCTGGGTCAATGGGTGGAGCAAGATACAAATGTTGTTTTTTGTAAAATAAAGTCTCACATCAGAAAACAATCTCCATCAAGTCTCAGGAAGCATTATATGAAGCAGAATCAAAAGCATTACTCCTTTATGCCCTGAAGCACAGCTCAAGAAAAAAACCTACCACAGCAGAACGACATAACCAAGGCAGCCTGAACAGATGCACTACAACTGCTCAACGCTTAGTTTCTGTACCACATCACATAACATGACACCAGAGGTGCATTCACATTTGCAAACATAGGCGAACGTTTGCAAACAGGTTTCTGTTTGCCTTGAGTTTTTGGTGAACATTTGCAAACACTCGCAAACAGTCTGAGGAGGTAGTTTTTCTCGAACATACAGTGGAACTGGACGTGAGCTTGACGAAGGTAACAATACAATTACCATTACAAAACACCAAATTGTTCAAATTTAACCGTGTTCAGAGAAAAACATGTTCACCACAAACGTTCGCCAATGTTTGATGAATTTGAACGCACCTCTGCTTTGTGGTTCAATGATATTTATGTGAAGTATGAACAAATTCTGGCCTTCTAGGAAATAACTGAACAGATATACTGACTTTAATGGGAGAAGAATCCAGACCAAACCTCAAACTCCTGCAGTGTCACCACCCCTTCAGAAATGAGTTTGTCAGAGTATTTCTTCAGAACATGTTGCTGCCGACGGATCTGCTTGTACATAAGAGGTTGTGTGAACATTGGCTCATCCATTTCATTGTGACCAAAGCGTCTGTAACACACCTATACAAAGAACACAAACAGCCACATCAGTATTTACAACCAATGAACCATTTCATATAGATGCCGTTCAATAACAAACATTGAGGAAAACATTAAATTAAACATTAAAGGTAAACATCAGCTTAATAGTAAAGGTATTTGCTGTTAGAAAAAATGACCACCTACCAAATCTATGACAACATCCTTATTGAATGTGCTCCTCCATTCAGCTGCCACCCTACACACATACATCACGGCTTCAGGGTCATCTGCATTCACATGGAAAATGGGTGCATTGACGACACGAGCCACGTCTGTAGGATAGGGTGATGAACGTGCCATTCTGGGGTCTGTAGTGAAGCCAATCTGTGATAACCAAAAGCAATAATTTGACATACAACACTGTGATCAGGAGGTCAATCTCTGCCACTCAATCACTGCCATTAACAACTTAACAACTAACAATTACTCATTGGACTTCATGGTCAGCGTGGTGAAGGTCTTATACCTGGTTATTGACCACTACGTGTATGGTTCCGTGAGTGGTGTACGAAGGAAGTTCACTGAGGTGGAATGTCTCGTACACAACACCCTGGCCAGCAAAAGCTGCATCACCATGTATTAGGATGGACATTACCTACAAAAATGTTGTGAAAAACATGAATCATAGCATTGTGGTTACAAATATAACAGTATGATAGTATACAGATTCAAGACATTATTTTAATCAAGAGGTTTTAGAGTCACTTAACATGTAATATGTTATCTAAAACGCTACTGAGCTCCTTCCAAGTACACTGTCTAAGTTCCCAACTCATCTTACAGTAGTACTAGAAAGTTGAACTGAGGAGAAACTTCAAATATACCAGAGAGAACAAGAGCTACGGCTGACCTCTCTAGCATTTTAGATCATAATTAAGCGATAGAGAGAGGACAAAATACCAATATCCAGTATAATACACACCTTAATTACCAGCAGCATATAAAGAAGACAAATCAGTTGAGCATCAAGCAGCCCTGTTGCAGTGACATACCTTTTTGCCCTCTGTGTCTCCAGAGTAGAACTGCTCTGCTTTGGTCTTGCCCTGTACCACTGGGTCCACAGCCTCCAGGTGAGAGGGGTTGGCCATTAGAGACAGTGTGATATTCTTGTCTGTCTCACGGTTGATACGCTCATGGTACATGCCAAGGTGGTACTTCACATCCCCTGAGCCCTGAAACAGATAATAATGGGCTTAATGTGGGACAGCTTTGAAATATTTAATGGGAACACTTTGTAGGTTGCTACAATTAAGACTGCAATATATCGGGCAGTACCTCATCAGCAGCCTCAAGTTTAGGATCAAACTGGCAAAAGATCTGATCCAAGTCTTTACGCACAACATTGGCCAAGACATTAAGTCGACCCCTGTCAGTGAAAAGTTGACATTTGATATTGGACCAAGGAAATCAACTGTTCAAGATGGTAAAGATAAAGGCAGAAGTTGAGAGTACTGTACCGGTGGGGCATGCCCATAATCACTGTGTCAATACCAGCCTCACTTGACTTATCAATCATCATCTTCAGAGCAGGTATGAGAACTTCACAGCCTTCCAAACCAAAGCGCTTCTCTGAGGACCATTTTCGAGCAAGGAAGTCTTCAAAACTGTGAAGTAGAGATGGTGCAACCAATAACATTAATATGCCACAAGGGGCAATCACCCTCAAATTCATATACATTCATGAAATGCCCCGGGTGTCCAAAAAATCAAAGTCTGACCGTGTAGATCTGACCAGCCGGGCCAGAAGAGTTCTCTTCTCAGAGTTAGTGAACCGCATAACTCCTGGCATTTCAAACTTTTGCCGGATCCATTGACACTGCTCCACATTATTGATGAACATGTACTCTACTCCAATATGACCACAGTAAGCTGTCTAAATGTTGAAGAAAAAACAAGACAGTAAAAATCTCAGATTTATTAAGCATAAGCTAAAATGCTGTACAACAATAACCAATAGGACAGATTTCCCAGAAAATATTTGTTGATCAATAATGTTGTGGAAAGTAAATACAATGTGTACAATACAACTTTAGTAAGTCACTAGTTTTTTATCTACTAACTCTTAGAAAATAAATGGATCCTTATGTAGGCCACAGGCCTCACACACAGACACTGCCACAATCATGTTTCTCTTTTCAATGACTAAATGCCTGGTTCAGTTTCTTACCTTCTGTAAACAGTACATTTTGCACTCACCTCTAACCTACGGATGATCTCCCGGAGTGGTAGTGTTGTCTCACCGCCCCCAATAAATGTTGTTGAAGGCAACTGGAAAGTCTTGTCCAGATCGGACTCCTCAAGACCATAAATCCCTGAGGCACACAACCAAAACAATTGGGATTCCGTTGTCCACAACCGGAGTCAATAACGAACTAACTCATGCAGTTCTAAGTGTTTTTTTTTTCAACAATTCTCAATTATCAACAATTAAAAGTTATGGTCTTAAGCAGCATTTTACTGGCCAAAATGATACAATCTCAGTGTGCACCGTTAGTCTGTGTTTGTTGGATGGAGTTGTTTGAGTTTGACTATTCTAAAGTCAGATTTTTCAATTTCTGTCTGGGCAGTGTGTAGTTGGCAGATTCTAGACTGCAACCAACAACTACCAACCTTAGAATGGTGTTTTTTTGCTGCCATTTGTTGGGACAGTGTAAAGCACTCCTAGCATGATACTGCATGTATAGTGAAATCTGTATTGACTGGATGCCCATGGATGCAGTTTTTAATCTGTTGTGGCTACATATCTTGAGTACACTCCTTTTAGTTTTTGCCTTAGCAAAGTGATATGTCATTGACTGGAGCTAAACAGATGTGGGGCTTGTGGCTCAGATACTATTGACCTGTAATATTTTCTCAACCTGCACTCCATAAATATGCTCTGTGATTTTCAGATGACAACCTATGCTGTGCTGTGCAATGGGATTTCCATAGTAGCACTTGTGTTAATCTTATCAATGCCATTGCCAGTATTTCACACTTAGCTTCACTTTATCTACTACAAATAGCTATTGTGTCATTTTTCTTTCAGGTTCATAATGTTGCTAGATATGGAGAAGAAGTTTGTTGTATAAATAGGTGTGCTAGAATTAGGCAGCCCCAGCATCCACAAGGTTGGGAACTGCTTTATATCAACTATATCAAATAGTATTTTTATCTTTGCATTTATAAACGTATAGAAATAATAATAATAATAATAATAAAAAACATTTGCAACAGTCTTACCTAGTTTGTCAATGGTGGTAATTAAATCTGAGGGGACAAAAGAATCTAAGTCAGCCTCAAGAATTCCAAGCGGGTCCAGCTGTGCCGCATGATGACCGCGGACCTATGAAAACAATAATATGTGGTCAGGAAAGTAAGATATAGCTGACATGATAAAGAGAGGGTAAGTGGGGAGATGATAACCCACACACTGAAAGGCAGCTTTCAACACCAGTGCCAACTGTGGCTTGTTCGCAGTAGCTGCGTGAGATATCCCAACAGGCCAACCATGTTAGCTGGATTCGTAATCATGCCTCTGCCAAGACAGAATTTAATAAATCCCTTAGATAGTTCTCCCCATTCATCAGAGGGAGACAGAAAACATTGCCACCTGTTTTGTTTAAGAAATCTCTTTCATTTCTGAAAAAGAGGGAGGCTTATCCAAGTAGGGTAATGTTAATAGTGCAATTTGCATATCCACAACATGTAGCAAAGTGTATGCTCATCCTAATGAGTATGTATACATTGACCCTCATTCATTTCAAACGTGTGTTTGAATGTTATTGCATGTTATTGGTGCATGTGTCCCTATACAGTACCATGTACTAACAGGATTAGTCAGATGCAACTAGAAAACAGAGACACAGTGTACCTGATATGCTCTGATGAGAGTGTGGACCGCCAAGTGGTCCTCCACCACCTTTTGGGACATTGCAGGGGTCTGAGACATCGCTCTGCCCTGCAGTAGAGAGGAAGGGCGTCTAGCCTCTGTTTTCCCTACAGATGTAGAGGCTTGAGCATTACGGAAGTATGCATCCCAGGACTGAGAGAGGAAGAATCAAGCAATAAGAATGGCTTCCACTCAGATTATTCCCAAGATACTTTGAGTCTTAAAACACACTTGAAAGATAGCAGCCATTATATTCTGTATAGTAGGCCTATGTATTCAAATAAACTGTGGGTAGGCTAAGTGAAAGAGGTAAGCACGTGTACCTCATGGACATTCTTATGATCCTCCAGCCAAGCATAGTACATTTCCTCCACATAGCTGGAGCTGCATAATGCTAGAGAGGGCTCGACAGCCCCCAAGGAACAGCCACGGCAGGGGTTGTATCTCCCCCCTACCCCTATTCGCCCTCTTAACCAAAAGCTCCCTCCCCTTAGCGCACCAGCCAGTGCCCTGAGCTGACTCATTTCTGGCCACTCTATAACATGAAAGAGAAAGAAGTCAACGTTGTTTGAAAGAAGAATGTTGTTATATAAGCTTGGATATAACATAGACTACTCCTAAAAGAAAATATAGCCCATTTGTAGGCTTAAGTGTCCTATAACAGAGTTGTTCTCTTAAGTATTTTCAGTAATAAAACAAAATTGCTTTATTTGTTAGGAAACAATGGTCCTAACCTCGCCACTTGAGTATTTCAATAATTGGAAGCCTGCTACACATTGTAGCCGTAGGTAGTATACGGTGCTCAATTCCCTGTCAATCTAACTGCAATGAATCACAGGCATTCCTATCATATCATATTTTTTTGCTCACAGAATCCGTCTGGGCGCGTACAGTAGGTGCGTACTAATACAGTAGTGCGCGTACTAATCTAGGCTACTGCATCAGCTTCCCAAAAGGGACTCCCAAAACGATAAAAGTGCGCAACGAGCCCAATAGTCACAACAACAAAAAACATAGTAACCTGCGGTTACCCAACTCTGAGAACCGAAACAGTGTTAACGTTACATAAAAACACATAGTTCATCGCTCTAAGTAGACTGTTGGGAAGAAATAAGCTAGAACATAGCGCTGTAAGCTAAGGTATCTAAGCAGCATTATGCATAGCCTATAAGAGCATTCTGGCTCACGCACAGGTTTGTTGGTATAGTGATGTTCCTCGGTTTCTTTCCGATGTCTATATCTTTTCCTTTTTTAAAATTTATTTATAAATCACCGCAGAGGTTAACGCGAGGAAGACCGTCCGTTTCAGCTTCGACCCAGGTGCAGAACATTATTTCTTTATTCTGGGTCGGCTGGTTTTCCAGTTCAGATAATCCCTCAACGCCAAATCCGCATAATCCTCGGTTTGAAGCAGCAAAATACATTCGATGAGCATAGAATCAACTACCCACTAACAAGTCAATCCACACCAGCTAACCAAACATTCATCAAATAAATTGCAGCTTATGAAAGGCCACTGCTGAAGTAGGCTATCCCTCGACGTTATAACAGTACAAGCACCTGATGCAGGTTAGTCAATTTATATGCGGCAGCAGCAGCAGCAGCAGGCTACACAGAACAACTTTACAGTGAATAGCACTTGCTGTACGTCTGCTATGACCACAGGTGACAATTGGGCTATAAAAGAGCCTATACAGCGTGACACAAGGAGTCCAGGCATATCTATTAGGCTATCTGGACAGGACTATCTGATTTTCCTCAGGGAATCTGAATCATAATGTCCATGTTTAACTAAGACAAACACCTAGGCTATCCTGTCATCTCAGGGTGTTTTTATGCTTGAATAAATAGGCTACATTTTTTATTTAACCCTAAAATGTCAGGCCCGGTCATGTACAAATCTGTATAGGTTCCAGTGATTTCCTGAATTTCTGTTACACAAATAACATTTTCTTATTGATCACATGTCCCTGTTGTATCTAACATTGTCTTGTAATCCCCATAAGAAATACAGGGATGGATTACTGCACGGGCCTACTGGGCCCAGGGGCCCAAGGGGTCAGGGGGCCCTGAAGACCAAGCCTTTGCATGGAATCATTGCCTTAATATCAACAAATCAGGATGTAGGCTATGAATGTGATTGAATTTAGTATTGGCCATCCCCAAAATGCACCAGAATACAGGAAATCACATCAAACAAATTACATTTTTTCTGGGGGAGGACACCCAAACCCCCCCTCCCACATATGCGACAATTAGTGGGGGGCCCTTAATACATCTGGGCCCAGGGGCCCGGAAGTTCCTAATCCGTCCATGAAGATATATAAGCACTTTTACTAACAAATAGTGGATGGAAAGCAGATAATAAATATCAGGCACTCCTATTGTTATTTATGTGAATATAGGCCTATACCCCCACACAGTTCATTAAATTAATTTATCAATATTTTCTTAAATGATAATGTTTCTTGTGACAGGACTGACTGGTGACACAATTGAGTTTATGGATTTGTTTGACAGGGAAACTTGGACATTATTAGGAAAGGCACACATCTCTTTATATAAGGTCTCACAGTTGATGGTCTATGTCAGATTAAAAACAAAGCTACGAGGTCGAGAAAATTGTCTGTAGACCTGCGAGACAGGGTTGTGTGAAGACACAGATCTGGGAAAGGATACAAGAAAATTTCTGCAGCATTGAAAGTGCCCAAGAGCACAGTAGCCTCCATCATTCTCAAATGGAAAAGTTTGGAACAACCAACAGTCTTCCTAGATCTGGTTGCTCAGCCAAACTGAGTAATCTGGGACCAAGGGCCTTAGTCAGACATGTAACCAAGGACCCAATGGTCACTATGAATGAGATCCAGAGTTCCTTTGAGAAGATAAGAGAAGCGTAAAGAAGGACAACCATCAGTGCAGCACTCCACCAATCAGGCTATTATGGTAGAGTGGACAGATGGAAGGCATTTTTTTGGCCACAATTCCCAACGGTGCATGTGGAAGAAACCAGGCACTGAGCTGCACTGATGTTTGTCTTTCTTTATGCTTCTCTCATCCTCTCAAAGGAACTCTGGATGTCATTACATGAATTTGCAGGGAACTATGGTAAGAAAAAGTAAAAATAAAAATGATTTGTTAGGCCGTGTCATAGTATCTGTCCTGATCACAGCCAGCGATAAGGATGTCACAATCCATTTTTCAGGATCATATTTTTCAAAAGTGATAATAAAGAAAAAAAGAAACGTCTGATAATCTGATGAGCGACACATTCCTGAACAGAACAACTAACAAATCAATCACCTAGTCAGTCAGTTTAAGTTTATACACGTTTTACTCATTCCAGGACAGATAATTTATGTTTCTGGAAGAATTTCCAATAAATACAGTTTCTATCATTAGCCAAATAAACACCCAGGGCTACCTTTCATAGTTAAGCTATCTAAGTCAATTACAATTTCCATTCTCCTGAGGGATGTGCCATTACTCATTTATCCAACTGGTTTCCATCACTGAGATTTATGGACTTTCAGCTTTGCGTGGGCTAATTGCTTTCTACCCCCACCTCTATTCACTCTCCCGTTTCACCAGTCTTTCTCCAGGAAGGAGCACACATCAATCATAATGAAAATATAACAGTGACTCGTTTTTTATACAATTGGGCAGTAGAACAAAACGTAATAATAATAATAAATAAGTGATTGTTGTATCTAAAGATTACACCCATAAGCACTCATCCAACACATAATGGGATGGCCACAACAACAGTAAGTCTATCAAATAAAAGTGTCAAAACTGCATATTTGGAGCAATTATTTGCAGTTCATATAGAGGAAATTCAATATTTTGGACTTGCAAATATTATTGTACAGCATTGTAGCTACTTCAGAAAAACTATTGTTTTGTCTCATAACTGCAGTGTTTTTTTTTAGGGTAGGCTGTCTTTAAAAATGTAACACACATTTGGTCAAGTATTGCTTAATCGTTAAAATTAAAATTGTGTCACTCTTACAATAGGTGGATATAGATGTAGTGGACACCCTTGTTTCACTGCCAAAATACGCAATAGTTACCATGTTAAGGAGATGTTCTGTGATTTTAGAAATGTGTTTAGAAGTCTGCTTGTTCCTACAGTATCTTACATACATTTTTTTTACTCATTTGGCAGATGTTTTTTCCCCAAAGTGACTTAGCAATAGCATAACATTTAAGAACATTTTCGATACAGTGCAGAGGAGACCAAAACTAGGAATGACCACTTATAATCTCGGTTGCACGGTCGCTTAAATGTTCTTAAATTGGTATTGGTAAACTTGGTATTTTCTAAGGTTGGCGTCACCCTGAGAATAAGCATTCCCATCCTAATGGTGTGCATGTGTGAACCTGCAGACCTCACAGTGACTGCCCATTATATATGCCTTGGAGCATCTCCTATCCAATGGAACATTCCTGCAAGCTTAATCTCAAGCGCCATCCGCAGCTCTAGCCTAGCCGTCTATGGGGAATCAGCCTTGCAACTCCCCCCCAACACAGACAAATTGCTTTATGGCAATTGTGCAATAGCCTATACCTTGTCTCTTCAGAAATGATCTTTGCCAGTTTGTAAACAAATCCATATGTACCATGCCCAGGGTGAAGGGTGCTAGTCATGAGTGGTATTTACGACAGTTGTGTAAAATACAAATACCCCGGAACTGCAGGAGCACAGTAGCCCGAAAACCCTAAAACTGCATTAAGAAAAATATAATAATGAAATCTGCTGAGCAGATTAACTGGATGGACACACATGAACATCTGACAATGCAGCACAAAGAGCACACAGAACATGTATAATATAAATAAATACATATATACCAAAGAATAAATAAACCACTGATGCTGGCAGCTTCATACTTGGAGGTTGAGCAGCTTCAACTGTTTAATAATAATAGTTTAATTAACAAATAATTGTACAATGCATAATACAGAAAATATTTACTACCCTATTAAATCCCAAATGTTAAATACTCCATTTCATAAAAACAAAATTAAAAACACAAATTAAGAATAGAATCCCGCCCCCAAATCATGATGTTAAAACGTCATGCAAGGAATATATGAAAAGTTATCAAACCAGCATTGCCTCAATAGAACCATTCGTACGACAAACCTATAGTAGTGGGAAAGTTATTTTGATGATTGTGTTAACTGCAGTAATACCACACATACACTAGATGTGGGAAAAGGATGTAAGCTTTTTTATGCTGGGGATCTCAATCACATGGAACCGTGTTCCACTGCAGTCTGTGTCTAGGGTGTTGTTTTCATGCATATTACTGAATACAACATACAACACCTCAGAATACAACATACTGTCTTCATGTCTGTATTGCAAGATTGACTCATTTCCATCAGTTTAAAGAATCTAAACACCAATAGAAGTGCCCTACTGTCTCATTCCACTGACAATTTTCACAAGATCATGCAATACATTTGGCCACTATTGATTACGCAGTGCTATCTGCAAACCAAAAAAAAAAATCAGAATGTGCCCAGAAAAATTTACATTACAGCAACCAAGATAAACTATTGCTATTTTTGTCAATTCTGTAGGACATTTGGTGACTCATTCAGAGTGCTATATTTGTAAGTAAAAGAAGACAAGGCATACTGAGCTTCTGTATACTAGATCTCAGAATGACATTGAAACAATTTCAAAAGTGTTCAGGCATTTCACCAAAAAGCGTTAGTAGATCCCTGTATTGAAGTCAGTCTGTAGGTGGGCTAGGTGTTGCAGCTGTATTCTCAATATCAGTGGGTTCAGGATCCGAGATGAGTCTCTCATAAAGAAATCCATATAAACTCACATCTGGCTGCGGCCCAGAGCAGTTCTTACACACAATGTTAAAGTACTGTTTCAGTTCTCCAAAGAGTTTACCTGAGAGAAAGACACAGATAGGTAGACAGATATATAGATAGGCAGGGGGGGAAAGAAAGTAAATGAGAAATTCTTAGACCTTATCTTAGACCTTTTCAGTTGCTAGATTTTCAGTTAAGTATTCGGTTGTTAAGTCTGATGTCAACGGGTTTACTAGCGCAACCAGCCGGTTTTCGCAGCCAGATAATTTAATAAAGGGTATTGTCCAGGCTTCCGCAAAAAATAGGATTTTATTAGGTTGAGGTAACAACTGAGTAGTAGGATCACAATTTTCTTAAAGGCTACTCTGAATAGCGAAAAAAATACTTTATTTTACTGTCTATGGAGAAAAACGAGCAGGTCTGAAAGCCGTTGGACCCGGAAAGAGAATTATCGGCCCATTTGTGGGGCAGTCGTGGCCTACTGGTTAGGGCTTCGGGCTTGTAACCGGAGGGTTGCCGGTTCGATCCCCGACCAGTAGGAACAGCTGAAGTGCCCTTAAAGCAAGGCACCGAACACTGCTCCCTGGGCCCTGCTGTAGCAAGACAGCTCACTGCTCCGGGATAGTGTGTGCTTCACCTCACTGTGTGTTCACTGTGTTCACTAATTCATGGATGGGATAAAAATTCCTTGTATACGCAGGTATACTTGGCCAAGAAACCTGATTTACTGATTTACATTTACATTATTGCATCATGACTTAATAACCGAATAAATACAGAGTTACCGTAATCCTGGGTCAAGGAATTAGTAAGAGTGTCCACAGACTGGTCAGGAGTTTATGTGACATTACCTACTACTTTACTAACAGTATAGGATTACAAGGACAGTATAGGAAATCTGAAAATATATATCAAACACTTATTCCATATGCCACTTTATGGAAAAATGTGAGCCAAAAGCTAAAAGACCAAATGTGACACTTAAGATAAAGATGTCAAAACTGAAAATCTCGCAACAAACCAAAGTTTCCATATGTAATATCAACAAAATCACACTGAAGAAAGATGAAAGGGGAATTAATTGAAAAGGGCCATTACCAACAGTCACTGCTTTGTCTGTAAGGAATGTATGTAGGTCGCTCACGTCCCTCATCAGTTCAGCATCTCCAAATGTAAAGTAAGCCATGTCCCGTCCACTCTCTGCAGCGGCCATCATTTGCAGCAAGGCTATGGAACAGAGAACATGATCATCAAAACCAACAATCAACAGACACTTTGAGACTGCCTTTCCAAGGACACCTTCATCACAGGCAAATAGGGTTGCCACCTATGTCTGATAAACAACCTGGACATATCGAGAACCCCACCAACCGCTTTGTTCACAAGTGAAAATGTCCATTAGACATTAGACCCACAAGACAAAATTGGCCTTTGAGCAGTAAAATTGTGCATAGCCCTGAAAATGTTTAACATCTTAAGTATTCTCTTAAGAGGAAACTTATCCTACTTAACTTATCTTAGCAGACTTGATTGCTTAGATACTGGTGCTTGTGCTTGCTTTTGCTCCCTCTTTGCTAAAGAAATAAGTAGAGGGATGACATTAGATTTGCATTTACCATACCTTAGCCACACCTATAGCCACTTTTATTTAGTACGTCTCAATCAGACATTGGAAAAACTTATGTTGAATGTTTCATTTTCTTATTTACTGACCTGTAAGTCTTGTGGACACACTGTCATCTTTGTCCTCTGCCTCGCCACCCATATTAACAATAACGAACGACGTTGAGTATTTGACATATTTGAGTATTTGACTATTCAATCTTCACTGCTTCTGCCGCCTGTAGTAGCTGCCAAGACAGACGCGCTAGATAGGCTATGTTACATCCCTAAAATGATAGCAGTTGATAGTGCATTCTACACACAAGAGACACCGACCGCTCTGTGCACAACACATTTCAAGTGGAGAGAAAATAGTAAATTGAACATCCATATTAACATAGCCTTTTGAAAACTGGAACATTCAGTGTCCCGGGAGAGTGGATACATTTCCCGGGACAAGCTATTAAAAAGAAGGACAATCCCGTTAAAACCGGGACGGGTGGCAACCCTACGGGCAAAATAAACAAAAACTGTCAAGAAACACCTTCCTTGAGGCGAGGCAAGTTACAGCACCCTCCAAATGTATTGGCACCCCAGATAAAATTGAGTGAAGAGGTATTAAAAAATGATTTTGACAATTTCTCTCACAATGAAAGCAATGACGGAAAACCTAACCTAAAGGAAGCAAATTCATTCTGAGAGAAAATAGTAGCTCATACAGATATACATAAGAAAACATGTGACACAATTATTGGCTCCCCTAGAAATGTATTTTTCTAATATGTTAATAAGAGTGTCTATGAACTTTCAAGCAATAATCCATGACTTTCTGTTTCACTAAGGTATAATAATAAAAATAGTCACACCTGTAGGTTAAATGGCACAGTCATTCCCCAACATGGGAATGCATGACTATAAAGGATACACACTCTCCTGTAAATGCCTGACAAACCTGCCGGGACCCATGTGTAGCTTGCCCCAACACACAGTGATGAGGGTGGTAAAAGAAGCAAAATATTCCATAAGAATTACCATTGGAGAGTTAGAGACAAAATCGAATCCTGGGGTCTACAAGTCTCTAAAAAGTGATCTCCATGGTCATAGGTTTAAAAGGCATGACAGGAAAAGGCCTTTCTTGTCACTTTACAAATGCAAAAGGCTGAAACTGCTAAATGATACTAGGACCTGAAATCATGTTCTAGATTAGATGAAAATTGAGTGCACTGGCAACTATGTTGAAAAGAGTACTATGCATACTGATAAGTATGGTGGAGGGTCTGTGATGATGTGGGGTTGTTTTCATTCCAAAGGCCCTGGAAGCCTCATTGTCGTGTACAGTATTATGAGTCTCATGAAATACCTGGAATTTAAATCTGAATTGAAAGACACTAAAAGTGGGTCATGATTGGCTCATCCAGCAGGTCAAAGAACCAAAACATATGTCCACATTGACACTAAAATGGCTTACTGAACACAAAATCAAGCTTGTGCTATGGTCATCTCAGTCCTCTGATCTGAACTATGTAGACAACCAGTAAGGTGTAGCTATAGAAGCTATAGAGGTGAATGCACAAGAGAGGAATCTGAACGATCTGGAGAGATAATAATTGTGACATGTATTTTTGTTAAAAATGTGCATTTTTTATCATGCTTTTTCCCCCTCAGAATAAATGTACTTCCCTTTAAAGTCATATTTTTCTTTATTGCCAAAGTATTACTTTTATACCCTCTTTTTACTCAACTTTACTAGGGGTGCAAATACAGTACAGTAGAGGGCCTGCACACCACTAACTTACTAACCCAGTTAAACATCTAATTCTGTTGCTCTTGGAATACCTGTTTCCCTTTACGTCACTATACTAGAATTCTTTACATAGGCATATTTGTCACTGTACTGTGCATAGCCCACTCACAGAATTATTGTGAACAAGAGCCACAACTGAATGTATGACACATATCTCATGAGAAACATTCCTTTCCTTGTCCATTTTGATGGTCTTAATTGTTTTATTGGAAAGATAAAACGTTCATAGGAGATAATCTGTGTCTAAAATTCTAAACAAGCAACACCATTTTAGTTCTAGTTTATTTCTTATGTTGATTCATATCTTTTTCAGTTTTGAGTGTTTGTTCACAGTAAAATTGTGTGATGAATCTGATTAAATGTATTACCAACTGAAAGCACTAATACATTTGGATAAATAGAGTCTAGTATTGAAAAGACAAACTGGGCACATTTCTATCCAAACTAAATCTGAAAGGTAAATAGTCCATGGGTAACCCACCCTATTAAGGAATTTAGTCTTACTCACAGATTCAAATGAAAATTCTCCCTAGTT
Organism: Alosa alosa; assembly: GCF_017589495.1. Taxonomy (NCBI): domain Eukaryota; kingdom Metazoa; phylum Chordata; class Actinopteri; order Clupeiformes; family Clupeidae; genus Alosa; species Alosa alosa. Next base: position 29,782,263 of record NC_063206.1, on the reverse strand, counting down.
TAAATATTTAAAGGGGATGGATGGTGATGGCAGACTAATGACTATGTCAAGACAAATGAGTGTTCCCTGCAACATAAACTAGCAGGTGCTAAAAATAACAAACATCATTTCACCAAAGGGGAAGTGCTGATTAAAGTGCTGTAATATTTATTGTGTGTTTTGTAGCCCTTTTTTGATTTTCTAAAATAAATAAATAAACACACAAACAAATAGCCCCCTACTCTAGATCACTCATGGGGTGGCTGAAGAAATCAGTTATCATTTTTCCACATGGAAAATGTATGTTGCAAATAACAGTAAGTGAGTGGACAAATAGTCTTGAGCTAAATGAAAGGCACAGCAGGGCTCCATCATTTTGGTTTGGCTTACTCTCCAACTCCAGACCCCAGGAACTAGATGATATTAAGCTATTAAGATGAGAGGTCTCACAGTTAAGACACATGTATGTAACAGCTATAATCATGAGTCCGCAATGATGCATGTAGATATTCTTGGGGACAAGCTTAATTTATTTCAAAACTATTAATTTGAATACCTTTGAGTCGTGTATCTCCTCCGAATGCTCCACATCCCCAGTTCCCTGTGGCAACAGCAGAGAGGTACTGGCTGCTCACTCCTGGTCGGAAAAATCCACAATATGCCTAAAAGGAATACAACAAGCAACACGATGTCATGAGTATCCACCAACACCGTGATTGGTCGGGAATTCAACATGGAATTCCTTTAATTTGGGCAAAAGGGACAGGAGGTGTCATGTACCGTAAAGGAGGTCAAAGCTGGGTGTAAAAGCATGCTTTTTATTTCACTTGTTTAGCTCATTTTACCTTGTTTAGCACATTTTACGTACCTTGTTTAGCTCTCTAATCATCTTGTCAGGCTGAAATTGCTCTAGAAAGTGTCTGTACTTCAATGCGTCTAGAGCAACTATCTCTGTGCATCTCCTCTGCCAATCATCTCTGAGTGAGATGAGAACACAACACAAATGGGTTAGGAGAAATGAGGAATCACTTTACAACCTTTTAACAATTTACAATTCAAAAGTATAATATACCAACTGTTTACAAATTCAACTCTCCATTCAATCATGTTCAATCTGGCTAATGTTATCTTGAAATTATCTGGTTTAACGGAGATTGTCACCTTGTGATGCTAAAAATTGACACTGCGATTGAAGAACAAAATCATTAAGCTACAGTACGTTCTTGCACAACAGTGGAAATGCAAAAGACAAACAGTTCTGCACTGTTCCTGTAAACACCTGAGCCGCTTGAAAGTCTAAAGGTTTCAAGCTGTTGCCTTTGGTGTGTGGACCTGTTCTCTTGGAACAGCTGCTGGACTGATGCCTTGCAAAGATTATGCAATTCCTTTAAACACATTCTACGTTTTTGAGTCAATATAAAAGGCATCATTCATATCTTCCCTAAAACATACATTTAGTTAATACACCTGAGACTGTACATCACTGTATATTTCCTAACATAAGGCAGATTGCCTACCTTGGTGTTTTATCATTGTGACTCTCTTTCCATTTGTAGCTCTCAGAATAGCCAGAGTACTTGCTATACTGCTCTGTTCCTGCAAGATACAATCAAACAATGTGGTAATAGGCGGGTTTACAAAACATGAGTATTCCAAAATATGAGTGCTTAAAAACACCAGATGGAAAATGCTTGTGTACATATTGCTATAATATATAATAATATATTATAATATATATAAAATCAGGCTTCGAATTTCAACATTCTGGGGGCAAGGCCATATGGCCTTCAGTTGGGCATATTTGGTGGAGGCCACAAAGGCCACATGTCAGGGCACTAAGGCCAACGTTAATTATACAGTAGTAGGCTATAAAAATGATCAAAGTTGTATTTAGCCTATTCACTGCAGTAGACATTACAAAACATGAAACATGACACATTACATATAACTGTAAATCATCTGATTATCTAATATTTACAGATATCTAGGCTATATTTAACATTTATTTGATATTTGGCCACTTATGAAATCATGTATTGAACAATTTAAGCACAGCTCAGCTTTAAGAAAGTCAAATAGCCTAGATGAATGCTTAGCATTTTGTGATCATTAAGGCTACCTTCACAAACTCTTAGTCAGCTGTCCTCTGATTTACCGATATCTAGGCGACATTTGTAATATTTATTTTGTATTTGGCCCGTTATGAAATAATGTGGAACAATTTAAACACAGTGTAAAACTTAAAGCCCAAATTTGGAGACATCCATGTATGTTGAAATGTACTGCAAATTCAAAACGGGATTACTCTGGAACGGCTAACTGTACTGGGGACTGCTTTACACCTTTGTGTTCGGTAAGTTGCTGTTTATGCTGTTTATTCTGATATATGGTTTGTCATGTATTAAACGAGGGGTTCGTGAAGTATTCCGCCGAGATGAATGGGTAGGGAGATGGACGCAAAACTTTCAGTAGAATTTATGATTAAATTGAATGATATTTATTTTTCTCGCGAACCGTTCACCACAGCAATTAGCGGCTGACATCGTTTAAAAGCTGAGAAAAAGCTATTTCGTGTGATACTTGTGATGTCTGTGTGATGAGCTACTTCGCGAGTAGTTCAACTGAGAAGAATGGGTGAATTTAGACTCACTTTCTTTCTTGCGCTAACTTTCTCCACTGCGTAATTTGCGCTGTGAATGGTAAGATTGTTTTGACAGGCCATAGGCTAAATATATATCGGTATCAAATGATAGTTCTGTGTCTCCTCTTTCATCTGACATGCTTGCCATATCTATGCGATCAAGGGTTCGCGAGTAATTCAAACGAGAGTAATGTGGGCGCAGGTGAACGCAGAGAAGTATAGACTGTAAATATGATGCAATTTGGAGACATTTTGCTAAATCTAACAGATGGACTGTCCAGTATTGGAGAATTCATTTAATGCGTAGGGCTGCAACAATTAATCAGTTATTCAATTAGTTGTCAATATTCTCTGATGGCAGTTTCTTAAACGTGCATAGTTTCATCTTTACCTACTACATTTTTAAAGTAAACTAAACATATTTGGCTGGTGAACTAAACAAGGCATTTTTTGAGGACATAATCTGGGGATTTGGGAAACAGTAATCAACATTTTTCCACCATTTCCTGACATTTTGAGGCAGCCCTATTTAATGATGTACAGTAAGAAAGTAGATTGAGAGGGGGTACTCTAGTGCAGTGGAAGAGATTGTGGCAAGCATATCTCTAGAAACTACAAAATACCATTATTTTACAACAGTACTATGACATGCACAATCATACAGATGAGGACACATGTCAAAATCGGACTATTTGTTTCAGCCATATTATACAAGGTCTTATAACCCCTTTAAGAGACCTCAGCATTTTTCAGTGGGTTCACCCCATAAAGCTAGCATTTGAGGGACACCAAAAGATAAGCCTGATGAACTGCAAAAGAGACTGTTGCACTTGTTTAGTGGGTGAAAGAGTGGGAATGAATGATGGCTAAGAAGTGTTGGGGTGGACAGTGGCCTTTCATCATACTGTGTAGAGCCTAGACCAAACACACACAAGGACAGAATCCTGACACAAATACATTTTGAGGAAGGAGGGAAGTACAAAGTACAATGTGCCAGTAGCAGATGCTTCTTTCTGAAATAGGGGAGGCAGTCATACAATTAGTCAATTATTATTTTAGTATTATCAGGCTATTATATTGTCCTTTGTAGGCTTAAGTTAACCAGATCCCCAAAACCCCAAATGTTATTTATAAGGGCATTGTACAATTAATGGATTAATTAATGGATGTTCAGTTTTGACCAAACAATTCTGAGATCGAGATGGTCAAATTGGCAACATTCTTTATCACAGCACGTCCAGTTAGCCAGTTCAATAGGCATACCAGGGGAGTTGAAATGGCTGTGTATTACTCCTTGACATTTGAACTAAAAGAATTTTGAGTGTTGATCTGCCTTCCAGTTTTATTTGAAGTCTCTCCAGTGAACAATAATATTAGCATCATCTGCCATCTTGCATAGCTAGGCAGCTATAATTAAATAAGCAATTGAAACAAAAACACGTAACAGACACAAGAACTCTATATTTTATTTTGCACTACCCTACATACAAACAGAAATGGAATGTATGGAATTGCTAGCAAATGACTGAGAATGAGCTGCAGTTTACCTCACAACTTGACATGCCAACACTGATGGACTGAACTTGAAATCTCCTATGACAATGTATAATTCTAAAATGCTGCCAGTCAAAAAGAGGTGAAACCACCACGACAGTTCCTCCATTTACTGGAAATGAGGTTTGCAACAAAGCATTCTAAAGTGTCATTGAACTCCAGTGAAGTTGCACTTCAATGGGTTTAAAATGGGTTGTGCTGCCACAGGATTATGAGAAGAAAATAAAATCACACGTTATGACGACCATCAAGATATTACTGCTGAACAATCCAGCCAAGAAGAAACACTTTCTAACCAACAATATTGATGTAGAGTTAAATTAGGCTAATTGAAATATAGCTACAGACTACTTGTACATATGTTATTGATAAACTTTTTTGTGAGGCGGCAGAGCTTCCCTTGTAATCTTAAAGCAGTCGCCTTCAACATCAATTTACAGTGTGCTTTCATTTTAAATTGAAAGGGAGGCATCAATTTACCCACCAAAAAAACAAAAACATCCTGTTCTCCTGTGTTATTTTCATCCATTCTATATTTAAGCAATATGACATGAATGACAATGGGGCAACAAAGGATATGCCCATGACTGTGATTTGGCCGTAGGCACATTCACTCTATTTTCTCACTCACTAACTATCAAATGTGACGTTATGAAATTAAATGCTCTCTCGCTTTGAATGAATGGAAAGTTTACATAGAACAATTCAATATGAAATGCAGAGTGGTTACTAGCAGTAAAGAGTTCGAGTGGGGATGTCCTAGGATGATAATAATAATAATAATAATAATAATAATAATAATAATAATTTTGGTGCTGTGTTGCAAATGAATGAGAACTAGGGCTACGAGGATGACAAAAGTCATTACAGTCATATGCGCACAACGCTGTGCAAAAACATCAAATCTTACAATATATAAAATACTGCAATATGCTATATGCAATCTGCGATACAATATAGCACAGCCCTATAAGATAATATAGTAAAGAAACACTTGCTGTCAAATACATTTGTATTGTTGAAACACCATCCCTTCTGAAGGAAAGACACAGGAGGAATGAACAAGCCAATAGAAGATGCTCTGGGCCCAACTTACACCCCCTCTGTTACAGCAGGTGCCCAGGAAGGAAAGAGTAAGTGGGTAAGAAGACGGATGAGTGAAAGACAGAAGGAGACAAGTGTGTAGAAGGCTAGGGAGTGATGAAAGAGAGGGAGGGGAGAAAAGAGAGGGTCACTTCACATGTAGGACCAAGCACTGAGTCGGAGCATGAAGAATAAGGCAATTCAGCTGTGGAGAAAAGAGGAAAGTCTTGGCAGCCTATTGTAAATCAATGTAATGGATTTACCTCCAAATTGGAAGTGGGAGAGAGAAGGAATGAGAGTGTAGGTGAGCGTGTGTAGCTCTGTATAAAAAGTACATATATAAATGAAATAAAATATAATCTAAGAAAACTATGTATGGGTAGATGACTAGAGAGACAGAGAGGTCCCTTTAATGCCATATCTCGCAACTTTAGCCAAAACGAAACAAATTACTTATTTTGCAACATTAGCAAAAGCGAAATTGTGCAAGTTGGATCCACTCCAAAATTAAATGGCTTCTTCCTTGACCAATGCTACACATTTCCACCAAGTTTCACGAAAATCAGGCCAGTTATTTCTGATTGACACCTTCTGCTCAATCTCTCCAAAATCGAGCTTTTGGTATTCCCCAACAGATCAGCATCCAGCTTTGTTTTCCCTGACTGACCCCTAATAAAATTGGTGGGTCTTGGGTGTCACAATTGATGACTACATTCCTCTAAGCATGTAAACTCAGTCACAAAGTCATGTGAATTTATCCTTAAAGGTCCACTGTGTAACGTTTTCAGTTGTTTGTTCACAAAATCAACATTTCCGATTCATAAATGTGGCCCCATGTTCATGTTTAATTACCACCAACACCAATTCAAAGCATACCTATTGGCTTAGAAATCCTACTTTACATATACAGTGGGGAGAATACATGTAAGTATTTGAACCCATGCTAAAGTTGACTAAAATGCTCATTGGGTTCAATGCAAATCAAACCAGCTAAGGTATGGTGAAGGGTATGTGATGATGTGGGGCTATTTTAATTCCAAAGGCCAAGGGAACTTTATCAGGATGCATAGTATCCTGGATCCATGAAATAAGTGGCCTGCCTCTATGGGAATTTAACATAGGGAAGAACATTTATTTATTTACGGTACTTCCTCATTCACTAAGAAAATTGGTGTCCTTAAAGGTTGGATTTTTACTATTTGTTTTAATTAAGGCATTAAGATCAATTTCTAACAGATGTTTTTATATTTTTATACTTTAGCATGGGTTCAAATACTTATTCTCCCCATAGCTGAGGTCGACTCTCCATGTACGTGCGCCATTTTAAAAAAAATGGTGACCAGCAAGGGACATATGGGAAATACAGCTCTGTCTTTGTCTGCATGCAAAGAAAAACATTAGCACTTTGGTAACATTAGCTTGGATTCATCTGCAAAATTCCCCTACATTGAGCAATGTAAGTTATGAACCCATTTTCTACAAGCCACATATCTTCCTAACATTTTGACATTGAAATTGTATTTTCCAACAAAATAAATAAAAAGAGAAAAATAACTTTATTTGTGATTGGTCACTGTCTTAGCAAAACTCTTGTGGACTTGCCTTTGTCTCAAAGGCTCTAGACCCAGAGACAGTTGATAAACTAACCTACGATAGTTTTGATAGAACTAGTAGACTACCACAAAGTTGCTGAATGAGTGTTATTTCAGGTTAGTTTGCAACAATATACAAGTTTAATCAGTCCAAGTTCTTAGCTGCTACCTAGCTAGCGAACATCACTAGCCGTTCCTATTCACTTTCTGTTTACTGTGCTAATGTTAGCTAGCTAGCTAGCTAGCAAGTTTGGTTAACAAGCAAAATGAAATAATTTATTATGTGTCCAAAAGACTGTTTCATTGGCATCACACACAAGCAATAACAATAAAATAGTGTTTCCGTGATTCCCACAATTCATTGTGATTTTACGGCACAATCCCAAGCTCTACATATGGTGCGATCCTGATGGATATTGTCCATCCCGATGTCGCATGTTTCCACCATTTACCAACCATCCATTACTCCATCCATTTGGACCATCTAGGGTTGCATGGCACTCATTACTATTAAATCTAAAAACTTTGGTTTTGTAACCCAAAAATACGTCTAAGCTCATTTACAACCTATCTGCCAGCCACCTACTTTGCGTTTTTCTCATTCCAAAGTGACGTTATGAAAACGCTGCTCTCTCGCTACGAATGAATGGAATGTTCGACTTGGATAATTCAATGCAATATGCATAATGATTACTAACAGTAAAAAGTCTTGAGTGGGGTTGTGTTGGGATACCCCCACTTGTGATGACTCATGGAATGCCTCTTATCCAATCAGAAATTAATAAATAGTTGGACCGGATCTAACTGTTGTATGATATAGAATATTCAGAAGATCAGATCTTATCTAACACAATATACCACACAACTTCTTGTGCAGGCCATGATTCATTCCCAACTGGCCTACAGCAATTCACTGTTGGCTGACCTATCTGTGTTTGTAGTGAGAGCATTACAGATCTCGCACCTTGCTATCTTCATTCCATGATCCAGCTCTATTTCCTCTCTTGCCCACCACCCATACTTTCTCTGTCTGTCACTTACTTTCTGTTAAATTCCATGCTAAAATAGCAATTGCAGTCAATGCAATTAACCTAGTCATAGCGGGCAATGTGTGTTTGTGTGTGCTGACCTGTGATAATAAGGCACTCATTGTGGTCCAGGGCTTCAGTGAAGAGTCGTGATACAATCAGCTCAGGGTTGATGAGGAAGCGGATCTCCTCCTGCACCAGGCCCTGCCCAGTCACCCCTCCTCCAACAAGTCGGTTGGCAAAGTCCACCTATAACGGCAGAAATCACTGCAAAACCTCAGACTTCTCCAGACCACCAGTCTTACACACATTTAATAGTGTGACATTCTGGCATCTCTTTTCAGAACATTCCTCTGTAATCTTGCTATACATCAGCACTCTCTGTGTTTGACTTCAGTGTACTAAGAAGGAGCTGAGCCACCCAAGGCTAAAAGCCACTGAGCTGTTGAAGAAAGCCCAAGTAAATAAAAACAGTGGAGTGTCTGTATGATGGTCTGTTTTGCAGGCTGTCAGGTCTAGATTCACTGGCCCATAGAGCAAGGGGGAGGTAGGGAGATGGTGGCAGGCTGCCAGCTGATCTCACTGATCAGGTCGCTCAATTCCAGGTCAAGCTGTCGCACCTCTTCTCAAAGCCCCTGACAGACTGTCAGCCCCAGCCAGCCCTTCCAGAAACATCCGTCAGTCTGGCCACTAGGGCCCAGTGGCCTCATGAGATCCCATGCACTGCTACTCGTGTATGCAGCAGCTGTCATCATGCCCCCCCATCCCTTAGCAAAAGAGGCGGTGAAGGAAGGGGGCAGAAGAACCGAACCTCTACAGGTCAAACATGAGGGTGCACTAGCCCTGGTCATGGAGAGCATTTTTGGGGCATAAGCCCAAGTGTGAGAGTACACACATGAACACACACAAACAGCTGAGGAGAAAAGATGCTGGCCTTAATTGACCTGATTGATTGTGATTAAATGTATGGAAGATGATGGAGAACTGCACTTTAAGAATGCCTTAGTATTTATTGTCTGGTATTTGTAAAATGAGCTGTTCAGTCAATCACTCAGGTCTCAGGTAATTAAGCTCTGTATAAGGTCTATGAGACCAAAAGATTCCGTGAATTGACATTCTGACAGTGATGTAATGCCTACTATACACCATTTGCTTAATAGTTATCCTTTATATACTGACATTAACAATGGCACTCTTGCTACAACATGAGTTTGTTAAATAATCAATTAATTTTCAAGAAGACCATGTACACACTATGGAGAAAATAGTAATGGGTTGGGGGCAGACCACCTTTCAGTGTTTCCCACAGAATTGAATTCTATTTGTGGTGGTAGGTTTGCAGAATTAACTTGAATGCAGTTTTTAGCAAATTAGCGCAGCGTGGTTATGATGCTAACCAGATTTAAGCACAATTTAGTACAACCTGGAAAATCATTGTGTGGTGGTCAATGTTGATATTGTGGTGGGCCGCCACAAATAAGTCAATGTAATGGGAAACACTGCCTTTTATATTTGGTTCCAGATCATTCAACATCTTACCTGAAGCATGCCATATCCATGATCTTCAATAGTGCCCTCACAGGTAATGTGCAATCGTGAAAGTAGAGTGCGGGAGCTTTAACAGTCAAAAGGACATGTCAATTCAAAGTCTAGAACAGGCTGTTTCCTTAATGTATAGTTACTATGACAACAGACAAAAGTACCATTGCTGTAATTTTGGAATGACAGCAGCAACCTTAAGTTACTACTGCAATTTAAATGGAATTCTTTAATAAGTTTAAATGTAACTTCTGGCTGGATTATACAGTCAGACTGTCAGACTGTGAACCTTTACAAACATTGGGCAAGGTTACCACCTACAGGGTGCCAAGCTCCATTAGTCAAAGAAATAGCATTTTGAAGGAATAGCCCCTCAAATCCGGCAAATGCAATCACAGAGAGAATTTTCTAATGAAAAAGACTGGCGACTGGAGGACAAAGCTCAATATAAAAACAGTCATAGATTTAAATCTTTCCCATTAATCACAAGTCACCCCTAAACCTGCCTGCTGTGGCACTGGGCTTTACTCACTCACCTTTCCCATTTAGGAAAATTGGTAAGGCTTTGTCTGGTGAACGTCACAAGGCCCGTAGGTCCTGACGAGAAGAGAAAACAAACAAGATCACTAAGAGGGCCACAACTGAGCCTCTTCTGACACAGCACATGAATCCACTGACTAGAATATTAGATGTTTGATAGAGCATGCTGGTCAATTCTTACTGGATTCGGTGACTCTCAGGAAATAACACAGCAACGTTTTCAGTTTTTCAATCTTTCGTGGAGAAGAGCCCTCAAACAACCTTTAACAAATGAATTAGAAAGAAAATAACATAATTGCTGAGTTGAAAATATTACATTTCTAGATTTAAATAAAAGTAAATATAATCGTTATTACATGACAAGATTCTAAGCCATTTGTAAAAACCTGGTGGTGTTTTATTGTTCTGTAAACAACTGTTTGATTAAAACTTGTCTGGTGGCTGTGACAAATCAGCGCACTATCATACATGACTTATGCAAAGCTTGAGCCCTGTGTGCTTCCTTCTCCCAACTACACTGGTGGAGGCCTCAGTCAGAGATAAAATGACAGAGCCCCAGGCCACCACTGTGCTACATTGCTGAAGCCAGCACTGAGAGGAAGCCAGGGGTGGGGGGTTGGGGGGCTTCTTTCCTTAGGTTTCAAAAGTACACATAATGGTCTGAAGGGCCTCGATCCAAAAGGCTTGATAATAAGACATCCCAACACAGAGGCTACTCTTCTCACATGGGTCTTTCTATGAGTAACACAGACTCTCTCACACCCCTGCATTCATCCACTGCACCCCATGCACCAGCCATGCCCTAAAAAGGATGGTGGTCGGGGGGCAGTGAACAAATGAAATAACTAAAGCAAAGCTGATGCACTAAAAGCCCTTCAGGGAAAAAGAGCGAGCTCATTTATTACAGTCTATTCCAGCATGTATTTTTTTCACCCCTCCCTCTTAGTCAGTAGAGCCAATTTTGTGTAATGCAAGCCCAGAGGGCAGCCTGTTTTGACATGAAAATGGTTGCTAAGATGAGAGCAAGCATTTAAAGTTGGAAACAAAGTATTGTCCTTTAATAGAAAGTAAATAATTACATAATATAAAAATAAGTAACAGAATTGAAACTGTGAGGGAAACGCACAAATACATTTTGGTTATGATGTTTTGTCCATTAAAAAGGCCTGCTGTTATGCTTTAAATGGCTTTTCAGAGTACAGTTCACCTAAGTTTAAAAAAAAAATCATAGTTTGTCCATTTAACATTCCAACACGGAAAAATATTCAGCAAAGATGTAAGCATTATAGGTAAATTAGCTTATTTGTACAAAAGCCCTTACATTTTGTCGAATGATTTCTTATTTTTTTTTGCTTTCTGAACCATTACTTTCATATATTTCACAAGGGAATTATTACACAACTTCCAGATCCATTCAAATCCCACGTTTTAGGCAAACAGCTCTGAGGATGTCTGCCTATTTCCCTTTTATTGAAGGGCAGCCCTTGACAGTTCTGCCAAAACAGCAATCCACTTATCAACCTCCCTCTTGCAATAATCAGACAGCGGACAATTTACAAACTGATGGACAGTCGCTCAATTAGAGAGGGCTGCGGCATAACGATCCATCGCCTACTTGGATTAGCTGTCCTGTCTTTCTGCTCCTGCGCTTAAAACTCCTTAGTGCAGAATGGCTGCAGGCTAAGGGCTTTGCCTGGTTCTGATGGGGAAAAAACAGGACAAAACTGCAGCATCAGACTGGCCACATGCACTATAGGAGATGCATCAGAAATGCCACTTACTCCATTCCAGCCCAAACTAAAATCTCTAGTCTGCAGTAATTGTAATGTAAGAATAAAAAAAAGCCAAACATTACTGCTGGTCATGGTTTTGGTTGACACAATTGTATTCAGAAAAAAGTATTTGGTTTTAGCCCATGGTGTTAACTGCAAAAAAACATATCGGTCAACCCCTAATCTTAACTGCCATGTAAAGCCACCACAGACTAAGGGATGATAAACAGAGATCATCCAATCTGCAGCTGACAATGGTGAAAAGGAAATGGGGGGATTTGAAGCTCTACAGAGAATGTTTGAAATGTGAATAGCATCAGTAAATGCTATGTGCTGTGTGTTCTTCTTGATAAAAACATGGTATATTTGGAAGAAAACAGGGTCAATTCTGAAGCTTTGCCATGGAGAGCTACATATAATTGTATTCATTAAACAATGATTCATTTCAAATTCAGTGACTATTTTGGTGCCTAATTATACTTCATGATTGGTTAAAAAGAAGACAAACAGCTCTGGACAATATCATACAGCTTTTCCATAGTCAGGAGTTCATGTGTGTGTGCTGTTAGCCAACATCACTGTACTAATTCTTTTGTCAAATTGATGAATTTAATTAGTTACATCATCATCTGGGCAGAAATTCTGTTCGAGATAAAATTTTCCATGCACTCCCACCCAGTGTGATACCACTTAAGTCAGAACTGGTCACATCTTATTAGTTTAGTGGAGGTCGAGGGGGGTAAAATGGACTAGAAAATGGGATTGTCACACCCATCTGCCAATATGACTGACAGGACCTAATCATTTACAAAATGTCATATAGCCGTAATAGAGAAATATCCCAGCAGTGCATCCTCAAATCTAATAACAGACAGAATAACAGCCCAGTAAATAAATCAGTTCTGCATTCTCATGCAGCGGGGTGGAGCCTAAAGCGGTCAGTGGCTGATGGATGAGGACAAACACATATGAGATGGATAACTCTGCACTTTATCACAGCCTAGTCTCATCTGTAAAACACTCATCTGTTTTAATTAAGTTTGATAGCCATCGTTTTCAGTGTGCCACATGACCAGTTTTCAGAGAGGTTAACAGTAGTGGGTAATCAGACAGACGCCTACTTGTCCTCTCCTACGTACGGCATCCCACACGATCGTATGACACAGGGATATTCATCAGAGTTAGCCAAAAACAAACACTAAACTACAGCCACAGACAACCACCAATGAGCAAGATGACAAATTTAAGGTAAATTTACAATCGCGAAAACACAGAAATATACAGTGGTGGTCAGGAAGACACTGCACTTAATTGATAATTGGTAATCTCCAAAAATGAGTGCGAGGTTAACCAGGGTAAGGTTTCCCAATAACATTGGGTCATATTTACCAAGGGTGTATATCTCTTAGACAAACTAACTTGGCTGATCACATGATGACCAGCTGTGACTAATGAAGCCTTAATCAACAAAAAGATGATATCTAAGAGGTGTCTAAAAGTTAGTCACCTGATACTATACAATAAGGGGAAAACATTTCAGACATCTGTGGGGGTTTATTTGAAGGTTATCTAATGCAGTTGCCTGCATGGATGCGTTGCAAGTTTGCTCAAGAGGAGAATGTGCTGTGTGGTATCTCCCATAATGCACCATAAAGTACACCAGCTACAGACCTCTGAAGTTCACCTACACAAAAGCTGCTATCTTTGCCCATAACAGGAGATCGGGGTCCATGCTATATTTTCTATGGGAAAATAACATGGGGATTTTGAATAACGGCACCTGTCAAACTGTCGTGGCAACAAAGAAGTCTGAAATGCAGACTGCAATGTAAATTAGCTTTGTTTAGAAGTAAGAACTGCAACATTTTGCCATTTGCCTCATGTCTTTGGTGTTGGCTCTATGGACAGAAGCAAGTTCACTTTACTGGAAAAATTCTGATCGCCCAAACCATGTTCTTGCTGTTGATAAAGATTTTAAGATTTATCGTAATACTTAGTGCTGTTTAGTTGTGGCTATCAGTTTAGGTTATTCAAGAAAAAGTTAATTTCACTTGATTTTGTTTTTCTGTTTGGACACAGAATATTTTGAAAATGCACAGGGGAAAATAGTGTGTGAGCCTCATATTTAACAAATATTAACATAGTCTGTAAATGCCTGTGCTAATAATTCACCCCTTGGACCTTGTCATTATTCCTTGAAAGCAATTGCTAATAGAAATGTATATTGGAATGACCATTTTGAGTGTAATTACACCTGAGGGCATTAGAGAACAAGTACATGGTTGGAAACATGCTTTAGAAGTTTTCTTCAAGACTCCAAAATTTAAACAGCTTCAACCGTTTGGTCGAGGTAATGTCCATGGATTCTTGACAGATTGGTTCAATACAATCACAGCTTTACAATTAATGGATAAATAACATGGTTTTGACTCAACTAATACACCCACAATAACTTGTGCTTTGAATGAGAAACTATACCTGTAGAAATTGATCTCTGGGTAGTTGGCATACTCTGGCTTTCTGGCGTTGCGTCGAGGAAAGGTACAGAAGAAGGCATTGGCCAGCAGGCAGGCGATCTGCTCTTGGGACAACGTGATGGAGTGATTCATCCTCTGCTTCAGCAAGGGGATTGGCTGTACATGGGGAGAGGTGAGGCCAGCAGCACAAGGCCGGGAGAATTAGTTTAACCATTTAACATAAGAGGAGGGCAGAATCACATTAAGCAAATGGCCTGCAGTAATTAAGGTGCTCTGCTGGATTCAGCATCAGCACAGAGGGTCATCCATCTTGGACCTAAAGAGCCCCTTGATGGCAGACTGGATTACTAATCAATGAAAACATTAATAACAGGAACATAAATACAAGATAAGACCCTGGTGACTGCTATGTCAAGGCAAAGCACTCAGGATAAGCACTCAAAATAAGATGCAATGAAAACTGAAGTCATATGAAGCCTGTACATCTGACAGAAAAAATGTTCAACTGCAAGATGGAGTTCAACTAGATGTACCGCAAAACGGTACAACATTATGACAGCCGCTCAGTCCTGCAAATTCTCTCCACAAAAATAAATCATGTTTGTCAATTGGTCTCCATCTCCTACTGCAGCCCCTACTCTAACAACTTTTGTGTATGTAAATGAGTGTGTGCATAGTGTGTTTGTTTTTGTGCATATGTGAGTTTCTGTGTGCGTGTTCACTTGTGAGTGTGTATATGGGGGTAATGGGGTGTGCGTGTGTGTTTTTGTGTGTGTGTGTGTGTGTATGTGAGTGTGTTTATGTGTGTGTGTGTATGTGTGTGTGTGTGTTTGTGCGTGCAAGCATTTAATTGTATGTGTATGTGTTCGGCGTGCGAACAGTTAAGTGTATGTGTGCGTATATGTGTATGCTTGTGTATGTGTGTGCGCGTTCCTGTGTATTGTGTGTGCCTGTGTCTTTATGTGTGCGTGTGTGCTTGTGCATGCTTGCGTGCGTTTTGTGTGTGTGTGGATGCGTATGTGTGTTTATGTGTGTGCCTGCGTGAGTGTGTGTGCCTGTTCGGGCTGTCACTTCTTCTTGTTCGATTTTTGAGATATAAGCGTTCATTGAAACTATTTTTTATGTCTAAAGACGTTTCCAATCCACGGACAACTAACAGGCATTAGGACGAACGTAAAGAGGGCGCTTGAAGACGCACAAGCCAGCAATATTTCTGATGATTTATTGGCGTGAAGATAGGTGCACAATGACAAACAGGAGTGCAACATTCTCGAAAAACAAGTGGACTGCCATAACATCAGTGAAAAACATTACTGCAGGCTTCAACGTGGCTGTGTTTACGATTAGAAATGTCAAACAAATTTCATGTAGCCTACGTAGGAACTCACTGCACAGTTTGCATACCGCTTTGTCCTTCTCCATAGTTTGATCTACCCAAAACCCGAAGTGCTTCCATATCGAACACCTCAAGTTATTAGGTCTTATCACTCGTCTCTCTCATGTCGCACAGGTTGATCACGTTGTCCTCCATTTTTTGGCAAAATACCAGAAGCACAGCAGCCGATTGAAACAGCTGTTTCCGGTGCGTAATATTGGTGGAAATTTTCTTTTTAGCTTTCGCAATGCCTACTGCACTTTCGGAATTCTTTATTTTCCTTTTCTGCTTGTTTGTGAGTTTTGTTAGATCTATCTTTTTTATTTGTTTAATTCGTTTAAAAATAATAGTGTACCTATTTCAGTTTTCGAAACTTGTGATTTTCTAACGTAAAGTAACAGCCCTAGTGCCTGTGTGTGTGCATGTGTGAGTCTGTGTGTGTGTGTGTGTGTGTGTGTGCATGCATGTTTTGACTTTTTCATTTTTTACTAGGTATTTTAGGTAGCGCTATACCTCAAATGAGTGGATATGGGATGGGTTGACATGGCCCCTTCAGACCAACATACAAACATACAAGTTGGTCATCCTGTGGCCCTATGATTCTCCAGACCACACAGAAAAGGATAAGAGGGTGTCCGGGCCCCAGAGAGGCTATAATGAGGGTTTCTGAAGGCAACACACATTGCCTTATTTCTGTTCCAGTAGCGCAAATCAGAGGGTGCGTTTGACGCCTGGAAAACTGGAGATACTTCATAGGTGTGCAATCATTTGAAAAATAGTTGATGTTGTAAACACGGCATCACAATAGGAAATTCAACCAAGCATGTAATGTTTAATTTGTGCATAACACACGTTTATTAATGGTAAGCCCATAGCCGCATGTAAACATATAGTTCATTATTTAGAAAGATAACTGAGATACACTGAGATGATTGACTAACTAATATAGTCTATTTATTACAACTTTTTTTATGAGTCAAGTTGTTTTGCAGCCCTCCAATCTAAAGGGAGTACTACTGTACATAAGCTTTGAAATGATACAGGCCTGGTTCGACAAATGCTTTTGTCCAAAGCAACTTTGAAAAGTTCATGTGGGGTTTGAACCAAGCACTTCGGTGTCAAAGGCTACATTGTTATCCATTACACTACCAATGACATAGTATTTCCAGTATTATAGATTATATAGTTTTGCCTGATTATGGACTCTATGAACTATTGAGCTCTGTAGATTTTTGGGGTAACGGCTGAACTGGAGTAGCGGCTCTCTCTTCTTCATATCTTCCTCCAGAGTCAACCTTTCTTTAAGTATCTGAGTGGTGTGATGCAACTTCCACTTTCTTTTCTATGGGTCTAGTGCAGTTCAATTGGAAATCAGTTGGAACTTTTGCGTGTAGTTTCAGAAATATTTCCCTGTATTCATTTGAATCACTTAAGCTCTTCATTCTTCATTTCTTCTGTTATTCCACAACCTGGCAGATGACCCTTGGACAGGGTGATTTATACATCGATAAAGTCTTTTTTTGTAAGTGCCTAATTATGATGCTCTGATAAAGGCTGTGATGCTAAAACACATAGGCAAAACATTAATAATGTTTATCTGCCGTTGTAATGCTACTAAAGCCAGGCACTGTATGATAAGCTATAGTATGGTTCTCATGGGATGAGTACCTCTGTGAATATCCATCTTAAGAAGTCAGCAATCCATGAAGGCAGCTCTGACAGCAGATGTACCGTGGAAACATTGCATATGCAACACATCTGGCCTTTTAAGTTTTGTGTACCTCCTCGTAATGATCCTATTGTTATGCATAACAAGCACAGGGCAAGAGATATAAAATGTACTGGAATTACTCGGTTTTAATTTTAGTCAATATTTTGTGGGGGGTGGGGTGGGGGGTCGTTGTCTGAGTATACATGCACTGGAAGGGAATCTATTTATTGACATAACAGATTACTCTGCTACGCTAGGTGGCAATTTGCCCCCCTTCCTGTTCATAAACACCAAAACATTCTATATTAGCTTCATTAGCTTGCTAACTAGCAAACTCTGCATTATCAGTGTAACAGTTAAATAGTTGACATTACTTGTTGTTGGGATGTAACAGGGCTCTACACTAACATTTTTTTCCAGGAGCACTTGTGCGCCCAAGTTAATCTAACATTACACTGCAGCTAACACTTAAACATGCCAGTGCACCAATTGCGAATATTAAGAATGACTGACAACATTTAGGCTACAGGAAATAGGATTTTAAAGATCAGTGCCTACTTTATTTTCAGTCTGTTCTATTTTCCTACATTTTGTTAATGTAAAATAGTATAATACATTGCCATATTTGCATTTAGCCTGTATATCAAGTACCCTGCCAAATGTAGGCTAATTTATTTATTTGTGAATCCATCTGTAGCTAATCCAAATATGCCCATGGTGACCTATCTGACTGCATACTGCCTAAAACAGCTAACTACAACATTTTCTCATCCACAAAACCCAACATAGGCTAATCAAGGATATATATATTTTTTATACTTTTACTTTTTATTTGAAATATCTGCATTGATGGGGGCAGTAGGCAAACGTTAGGCCTTCTTTCGTTTTGCACTTCAGCTTGTATTCGGTGTAAACAAACAAGCATGCGTGGAAGCCTGGAGTTATCAGTAGCGTTCTACCTTTGAATAAAATGGGAGTATTACGGGGAAGCTACTTTTGTGCCTGTTAAGCTACAGCTATATTTTGCATATTGCAGCCAATACGTCAACTGGGCTAAAAGGCATGTTAGGTTACCTTTTCTTCTCTCACTGCATTCTCAGAATCTCATCCTGTTCCTCCAAAATCCGATGAATTCGATTGGATAGAAGAACTAATTTCTTCAATCTTTGCATCTTGGCTGGCTAGTCTAACTTTCCACTTTTTCTGCGTGCTCTTGGATTTGATAGAAGCGACTACTAGCGAGTCACAACTACTAGCGAGTCACAACGCGAAACTGCTAACGTTGATGGGAGTTGTAGTTTTTATGCTGCATTCGCGACGTGATTCTATGGTTTGCACCAGTAATGTTTCTTAATGTTGAGGTGTATTTTGTAGACAAACACTGACATGGTTAGAAGTCATTCGCACCAGTGCGCCTAAATATTTTTTTGCACTCGCACGCCATCATTTTTACTCGCATGTGCGAGTGAAATGGGCGCACTGTAGAGCCCTGTGTAAGTTCACATATAAATGAAATAAGGTGCAACCTATGAGTATGTAGCATTGTGACATAGGTCTTAGGTAGTTAGCTTGGTGGCCAAGCTAAAAAGGCTGAAGACAACCACGTCAGTGCTGGCTGTAGTGTTATCCAGAGGTACGCATGTACAGAGGGCATAGGCTAATTTGTCCAATTGAGTGTATACATAAACGCATTATCTGGGGGGGTTAGTCAGAATAAAAGATATTCATTCATTTTAAAAGTCTGGTTTACTCGGAATAACACAATTTTTCGAATGTCATTTAAATGTACTGATTAATGACTCCTGATAGCTCCTGTGTGTTTACCTGTGTGCAGAGGTGAGGGGCACTGAGTGCGAGCTGAACCATGCTGGGGAGAAGGACCTCAAACAGCCGTTGGACCTCATTGTGCTCCAGAGCCTGCAGAAAGCAAACAGGCCAAGGTCAAGATAACTGTAGCACAATTAAACAAATGACATACAACTTAAAATAATAGGCTCTAAGAGAAATAAAGTTAATAATTAGGGTAAGGCTATTTGCACCCCTGGTACAATTAGCAGTGTATGCTATTCGTACCCTGGCACAGTTAGAAGTAAATTCTATTTGTACCCCGGTGCACACAGCAATGTGTTCTATTAATACCCCGTCCGGTACAAATATCAGTGTATGCTATTTGCACCCCTGTGCATTTACTCTAGCATAATGATCACACAATGTATAAAAATTTATAAAAAAAATGAGCAACAGGTTTTTGTTTTGGGTGTGAATAGCTCACCCTGAATGCTGTTTGCCCTGAATAGACACTCTGAATAAGGTATGCTGTTTGCATCAATGTATTGTTAGAAGTGGATGCTACACATACCCTGGTGTATATAGTAATGTACTGTATGCTATTTACACCCTGGTGCGTGAACTAGCTAATTGTTGCAATCAAAACTTCCGTTTGAGAACCGCTTTCTTGTTCAAATTGTGCGCCTTCTCTCCAGAGACATTGGTACACGTGCACACTCACTCTGGATCGAACCCCGGTCTTCCACGTACTAAAGCATGTCTGTGACCACTGCACTGTCTACTTCCACAACTAGAGGGATGTTTGCAGGTAAACTTATAGTTCATAGGCCTGAGCTTCATATTCACGAAATTTCTGTTAACTAACAAACTGACGGTTGTATGTGTTCACTGAACGAAGATTATGAAAATAAAACACAACTTTTCAATCTAAAACTTATTTTGAACAGATATTAGTGCCGAAACCTTTCAGAATTTTTAACTTTCTGTTGACGAAAAAACAAATATCCGCCATTTTTTTTGTGCACGTGAGCAATGTCTTTTTGTTGTTATGTCACAGGGTGTGAATAGCTCAGCTGTGTGGCCAAGGCTATTCGTACCGGGGGTGTAAATAGACACTCTGTAATAATTATCAGTAAAGTAAAAACAATATGATCATCAAAACAATACACATTAGCAGATCAAATATGCCACTAAAATTGTTCTATTATTTAAATAAACCCTGAAGTCCCCCTCAGCCCAAAGTAAAAGCCAGAGAAAAAATAAACGTTTTTAAACTACATTTAAAACTGCCAGTGGTGGTGCAAGCATGTCAGTGCTATCTACCTTGCGGTTAGATTATAGTTCATAGTGTTTGTATTTCTACAGGAGAAAATACAGAGATGACCTATGGAACTTTAATTAAAAATAGCCCTTCCCTGAGTCTATGAGTTAAACCCCCAAAGGAAAAGGAGAGCAATATTAGGCCTAGCTCCATATAAGTTTTCATATGAGAAATAAAAGTAAACCCCCTCAAAACTAGAGGTTAGGTGAAAATATTTTTTCACAACTGCAAGAAAAAAAACCCTGCAAGGCATGATATCACTAAAACAATAACAGTGTACCTTAAAAAAAATAATAAAGACATATGCTGTCCTCCCATGACTGTAGCAAACTGCAACAATTACTCAATTGATCTATTAATTGTCAAATACTAAATGAATAACTAATTATTTATTTTTTTGGTGAAAAGATAAAAACTTCTTAGGTCAACACTATGTAACAATTAGCATGGGATACTTTTATCAGGAAGCTTTGGTATCATCTTCAAATTCATTTTGATAGTATATGGTCTTGGATAGGTGGGGGAAAGACCAAAAAACACATTTTGACATTCACACCAGCCATCTAGGAACACACACACACAAAAGAGACCAAAATGAACATATAACATTGCTAATTATACTGGCAAAAGACTATTTGAGGTATGGACAAATCTACAGATTCATTGACCATTTAAATAATTGCTTGTCGTCACCCTACACAGTATACTTCATATAACTTCATATATCGTATGAAATGCAAACTGCCCCACACCAATTCATTACTGTCTTGTAGGGGAACCCAAAACTTGCTTGCCTTCTCAGCAACTCTGGGATTCCATGAAACACAGGGGCATTACCACCAACCACAGTGAAGATTTACAACACTCTTATTTAGAAACATATCGGCTCCAAATGTCACAGTGATCAGTCACCCCTGCCTTTTCATCAAGGTTAGCGGGTGCGCTCGCCAGATCAAATGGGATTCCTGGAACAGATGCAAATGGCCAATCTAGGCAATACGCAGCAGGGTAGTGTACGTCTTAACAGGAAGCCTTGGCTGGCAATTTAGTCAAGGAGCATTTATAAGGGCGCAAAGGAGGCCTGACTAAATGCTGTCATAAGAAATGACCCAGCTGACATCATAAAGCACTCTTCTGGGTGTAATATATGGAGTGGGCTGACAGGCTGGTTTGGGAGGAGAGCTGAGGTAGCAGGAGCAGGGGCTTGATAAATCACAGCCAGGCTGACAGCTTTTCACACAGATTACACCAACACACCATACACTCCATGCACACTGGCCCTGTGGCCTCAGTGTCTTTACCATCTGACAAAATAATCAGGAGGGAGAAGTACTGTCAAAAAATGACTGACTACTAGTACAGCTCAGGATTCCCCATTCTTAAATAAGATCGCTCTCTGGGCACAATAAAAGAACTGCCAGCATAATTTGCAGTTTAACCCCTTATCGACAGAAATGAGGCCGTGTCTGGAAGGGATTTGTCAGGGTATTTAATCTCAACAGTTTGTCTTCCTATACTGCACATACCAATTATGCACTTGTTTTACAGAAGACACTGCAATGTTCAGTCAGAGCATGAGAGGGGAAATGTGCTCTACGACTAGAGTGTACAGCATTTTGCTATTCATCAGGTCTCAGTGTTCATCAAACCTCATCTGACTTCTTCATTTAATGATCAACACCATGACTACTTTCAAGACATATCCACATTTGACTTTCATTTCTCACAGCCATCATACCTCTGCTGTCAAGCAGTGCACCCAAAGCCTTTCACAGTTGTTCAAGCATCGCAGGAAAACTCCAATAAATGCAATTAAATGAAGCCTTTCACCATAAAAGGAGTTAGACATTGACATATACAGTGGCTATCATAATTCCTACACAATATAACAACAGTTGTATTGTGATGTTATATAGTGATGTTCATAAATCTCCTAAATTAATTTTATTAATCAATTGGCCATGGGAAAACTGCTGATAAAGATGAATGCCGTTTGTGTGTGTGTGTTTTTTTTTTTTTTTTTATAAAATGGATTTCCATATAGCTCCCCCACAAGCCCTTCAAGATTGTTTTAGTTAGTGTTTCAAAACATGAGATTACAGTGTCCTCTGTTGGTCATAGGTGGAACATCACAACTTTTACTGTCCAAGTAAAGTGTGACCGTGAAATAGACATAACTAAAATACACAAGAACTACTCTTAGCAGACTAGTTAGGTGTCAAAACCACCAGAGACAACTCACATTAGTATACTGTATTATAATGAAGTTCCATATTGTTTCACTGTGTATTCACTGAGTATTTCAATTAGACTAAAGTTCTTGACCAAGTGTTGAAATTCCACCAAATTACTTTAACTCTTATCAGATTAAGGGTATACTATGCAGGTTTAGGTATTTTTGGCGAGTTTAGAGCTCCCTCTAGAGTCACAATGTATTTATATGTTACTCTGCTTTTGTAAATGGCAACCTTCTCGCGACTTATCCCCACAATGCAAATGCTTTTGTTGTGAAGGATTAACAACAGGCAAAAACTATCTCCAAAGAGCTATATCTACTGACAAGGTTTCAGATTCTCGTGAGTCTTGGTGGGGCACCACTCTTGGAAGGTGCATGACTGGTTTTCTCGGTAGGGACTCGCTACATCTATGATGTATAGCTATGCTAGAACACTGTCCTGCGGTTTATACACAATGTGGCTAATACACAGGAAATTACCGTAGTGATGTGAGAGCTATAGGTCGATTCAGGCATGAGGGCTTCTTATTTTTTGCAGAGGGACTATAACCTATTGTTTAAAACGGAACCACTGACTGAGCTAGACTCATCGAAGATGGATGTAAACACGCCAGACAGCTGATCAGCACAGGATCTCAACACACCACCAGAGATGCCCTCAGGGCCAGTTGCCTTCCTGACATTAACTTATTTCAAAGCTTTCCAAACCTCGTCTTCCGACACGGAGATCACATACTCATCTCTGACTGAGATGCTCCTCAACGCAGCTGTCATTGCAGGTATTGCGCGAACCACCTCGATACGCACAAAAAAGGAGCTCAACTCATAAGACATATCATGCATGTCTTCTCTTCTTAAGATTGTACCGCTATTAAGCTACTTGCTCAAGACATTCACTTCTTAGGTATCCTATAATTAGGGCTGGGACCTATAATTACCGCGGCAACGTGACTCTTACCGCGGGTCTGAGCTCATCACCGTCATCACCGCAAAACAACAAAAAAAAAAATCTGTGAAACATTGTGCAGACAGTGTGTAATGTCGTGATGTTTAATGTGAGGACCATGTTATCACATGGATTCAAAGTTTTCGAAACAAAATGTCAACACTCATCATCAAAAGATGAAGCAAACCCAACCTTTCGCGTGTGTGTCATTTCTTGCTTTTCAACCGCGGTAAGAAAAAATCCATGCCGTCCCAGCCCTACCTACGACTTGTGAATCATACTTACTACGGTAAGTGTATAAGTATATATAGTATATATATAGTATAGTATATATGCTCTTTTGATCCCGTGAGGGAAATTTGGTCTTGGCATTTATCCCAATCCGTGAATTAGTGAAACACACTCAGCACACGGTGAACACACAGTGAGGTGAAGCACACACTAATCCCGGCGCAGTGAGCTGCCTGCTACAACAGCGGCGCTCGGGGAGCAGTAAGGGGTTAGGTGCCTTGCTCAAGGGCACTTCAGCCACGCCTACTGGTCGGGGTTAAGTATAAGTATACGTATAAGTATATATACTCTTTTGATCCCGTGAGGGAAATTTGGTCTCTGCATTTATCCCAATCCGTGAATTAGTGAAACACACTCAGCACACAGTGAACACACAGTGAGGAGAAGCACACACTAATCCCGGCGCAGTGAGCTGCCTGCTACAACAGCGGTGCTCGGGGAGCAGTGAGGGGTTAGGTTGCCTAGTATATATACTTATCCTTATATGTTTGTGTGGGAACTCGTAATTTGAAATATGGTGCACAAGCAAAAAAGCCTATTGTTGATTACTGTTAAAGACTGCATTTGGTACATTTGGTACACATTCTATACCTAAACGGTTCTGTACGAATACGTGTACCTTTACACCCCTAGTCTGAACACAGTTTGACACTCCATTCACAAATACGGGCACATACGGGCAAAATCAAGCACAAATGTCTTCTCTGGACCCCGAGCTCATTTTAAGAGGAATGATCTCTTAAGTTCCTAAATATTTACAAACTGTTGTTTAAAGAAGATGTGATGCAACACAGTGGTAAAATAGGACCCATTTGTTTCATTGCGCCCACCTATGCGTCAATAAATCAGCAATTACTGGCATCAACGGCATTAACAATTACTGGCATCACCCCTGTTGTCACTGCTTAGTTTTGGAAGCATGGTAGCTTTACGCAGTTGTCACAGCGGATTCAGATTAGTGCCCACAGTGTTTTGTGTTGCACATTTACAGATTTCTATACATTTTCATCTCACATTAATCAAATGTTCAGCTCTAGTCTGTTGAGTTTGTAATGCTGCTTCTCTAACTGATGGCCCCACTTTCACTTTAATTAAATCTGGATTTTAATTTATCTAATCTAGATAGAGATAGATAGATAGATACTTTATTGATCCCCAAGGGGAAATTCAAAATCTTGTTTTCAGTGTGAAACAAATATGAAATAATCAAAAGATTCTGTTTTATACATATGTTTGCTCAACTTTATCAGGGGTGCCAATATTTTGGAGGACAATGTATCCATGTCTCTATGTGCTCAAAATAGAATTTCTGCACATGCTCTGAATTATTGTGGTTCATTGAAGTTGACACACATGGCCAGAATACAAATAGTTTCTAATGAACCTTAATTTTGGAAATCATCACCAACGCTATACACTACTGTGTTTAAATCGCTTCCCCAGGGCCAGGCAGACAAGGGCTGCCATTGGCTGCGAATGTGGTCCATCTGCTGGGTGTGTTCAAGCTCAATAAACAGCAGTGCCTCTCAGGGCTTATGGGAGCAGCTGCTGATGTCATGCTGATTGCCCACCGCTGTCTTAATTGGATGACATTCACAGACAGAACCCTCAGGGAGAAGGCACCAGAAGGGGCAGACTCACACCGATTGAGCGTGTAGCTAGATGACAGACCCAGAAACCAGCCATTTCCCCCGTGTCAGTGAAACACCACTTCATTACAGGGCATTCAAACACACGGCTAGTCGTATTCCAAGGCAGCAAGCATAACCTCCACAGGTTGAAAGTAGAATCGAGATGACACAAAGTAAGACAACTTCATGGAATGAGATTCTGTAGCATACAAGTCTTTACCAGAGTTCTGAGGTGTGACTTGTGAATTTAGTCTATTATAACATGCAAAAGACAACAGGAATAAGTTATTTTATTTATTTGCCAATGAATCCTGGCAGTTAATTCAGCCTAACAAGATCAGGCTCCTATCTAAATGAATGAGAAGAGCTCCACAACTCCACATTAACCCTTTACTGCACTGTTTTCTCTTCATAGATAGATAATACATCCTATTAAGATTCAAGAAGTTCAATGATTGTCTTCTTTATCATCATGTCAACATGTGAATTCATCTTTCCACTCTTCGATAGTCTGCGCTTAAATGCAGATTTGTTGAACATGGGCCCCAAAGTTAATAATACGATCTGCCAGAAATTTTCTTTTTTTGAAAGACCTTTTCCCTTTTGAAAGACTTTTGAACTTCAACAATGTTTGCAGATTGCAGGTTTTTGTGTTTTGTGAATTACTTTAAGTAAAATTTCCAGACTTTCACCCAAATTAACATACGTTTCTACAAAACAGTATTTCATAATTCTATACTTTACAGACCCACGCAAATACTGCACCTTAGATCTACTCTATGGTTCCTTCATTTGTGTTTCCTACCATGGTAACAGTGGAAACAAACAGACCACAAACTGTCATGTTATGCTGTTTCTAACAATGCCACTGGCTCCTTACATTACAGGATGGAGTCAGTTAACAAATACACCATATTTAGAGTTAGGGGCAGATTTCCCTGTTACTGATCTGTCCCCTCCCTTATACTGTATACTTTAACTTTACCCATCTACTTCATTAAAACTTCACTGCTATTTATAAAGCAGTGCAAGGATACTTTTTGAGTGATCTAATTTTTAATACATTTAATAAGATTTACTAATCTAATAAATTTAGTAAAGTTTTTAAACAGATTAGAATAGAAATAACATCTATATATTTTTTTTTATTTAATTTATCCTTTTTCTAACCAGGTGAGTCCTATTGAGATCGAAACAGAATCCTGGAGCAAACTTGACATGTTGTTTTCATTGAATTTTCTCAGATAATATTATCATATGCAAATGAACCATCTGCAGTTCTGATAATTGGGAATGTCACGGCCAAAGATAACCCTTTACTAGATCCATTTTGTCCAAAATGTCCCTTCCTAGGGGAAATGATGAAGGTAACTGAATTATGAAATATTATCTGGTAAAAATGAAAAATTTACTTACATCAGTACAAAGTACATTTAGGGCAGTGAAGTCCCATCGCTTGGCATGAGCAGCACTGTATCTCAGAATTGCATCCTAGAAGATAATAATTGTTAATGAAACATACAGATTTACCAGGTGGTAAAAACATGAAAGCAAACTAAATGGTTCACTGAAAAACCTATTGCTTCAGGTAGGACTTTTGGTGCTTCCTGCTGGTTGTTGTGAATAGCTTTCTGAATGGATGAAAACCTTTTTTTAACTTAAAGACCCCCTCCATGCATTGATAAACCCACTGTCTATGGGAGACCAGGTGGAGTTGTAATACATTTTACTTTATGATTTGAGTTTTGCGTTGTTGACATAAAGGCTATGCAACATCTCATGTACTTCAAATACACTAATTCAAACACATTGGCCTGCCACATAAATGACCAAAATCAGACCAGTACTGAGTAATCCAGTCCAAGAACTGAGAGACAGAATGTGAAACTGGAACTGGGAATTAAACTCTTGTTTGCCGCATACTAGATGACAGTTCTTCAATTGCCTCACGATAGTTCTTGTAACACATAAAAAACCAACATATGGGAATACTACAAGGTTAATAACATGATATTCAATGGAGGGTATTTTTCAATGCATCAATGGTCTAGAAGTTGCCATTTTGAACTTTGACCCTCATTTCCACTGAACTTCATTACATTTTTAAACATCTGAGAAAAGCTGAGGAAAAACTTTCTCGATGACATGGGGTTTAGTTTCCATGATGTACACTCACCCTAATGTCCAGAGAACTCTTGCATTCACTTTCCAAAGCTGCACAGATCAAGTTCCATCTACTTTGGACAGTGTTTCCACCCTAAAACATACATATGAACTATTAAACAAACCTTAAAAAGATAAAAACAAAGTTACCATTCCATCATCAGAGTTGTTAACTTGCTGATGACCAACTGTAATCCATTTTGTCAACACATTCAAAACAACTTCACTTACTTACAACCTACAACCTACTTCTGTCTCAACTGGGAAGAGGTTCTTCTCCGAACAGGGCAGCTTCACAGAAACGTCATCCCAAGCATCTCTGAACTTGCTCGGGTATGGGACAGGGACATCACCTTCTCTAAGCAGATCTGTCTGTTGAAATATATAAATCAAATCGTAAAAAGATCATGAGAGATGACAATGAACTATTGTGACAATCTAGCAAGATGGTAAGATCTCACTAAAACCGATTGCTTCATTATTAAAAAATAACGTTACTCCGGTATGCAGGCATAGCTCATTTGTTCCTGGCAAATCACTGGCCTTTGACCCCACAACATTGAGTACCTAAACAATGCATGTAACCTTTGTAATGATTAACTATGCAAGGCTTGTGGCAGATCATTTATCATTCAGCAGATCATCTTGGCATTGTCTAAATGCATTGAGTTGTTGCCATTTTATTTGCGTTAATCAGCAGTTGAACAGGTGTATATCCTCCCTCTCTCTCTCTGTATGTATGTATGTATGTATGTATGTATGTATGTATATATATATAGTATGTATGTATGTATATATATATATATATATATATATATATATATATATATATATATATATATATATATATATATACACACACATATACCAGAATTGACCTAAATACATTAAATGTTAAGTGCACTGGTGCAACCAATGAAAATGTTAGATCGCACAGATTTTTGAGCACATGTGCATCCAAAATGAAGCCTCGATCTGGCCTTGAATTTTGTACTGAAATTTGTGCAGACATTTACATTGGTTGTTAAGTCCATGGCTGCCTTTGTGAATTTCAGGGTTCCCACTTTAATTCAAAGTATAAGTATAAGTATATATACTCTTGATCCCGTGAGGGAAATTTGGTCTCTGCATTTATCCCAATTTGTGAATTAGTGAAACACACAGTGAGGTGAAGCGCACACACTAATCCCGACGCAGTGAGCTGCCTGCTACAGCGGCGCTGCGGTCTCCCATCCTAGTACTAACCAGGCCCGATACTGCTTAGCTTCCTAGATCAGACGAGAGCGGGCGTGCTCAGCGTGGTATGTAAATCATGACTTTCCCCTGACTAAAACACTGAATTTCCATGACCTACTATATAATGAATGGTACAATACACTGATCAAAGATTTCAGGAAGCCATGTAGCGTTGAATAATCTTTTCCTTTTTTAGAACAGCAGATGAATAAATGGGCATTGAATAAACAAAGTTGGGCTAACCAAAATGATTCAAGCAAGCAGTAAAGCTAATAACCAGATATACACCAATTCTGCATAGAAATATATGCATTTGTATTCATGTATTTTGGCAAGTGAATTTTAAACTGCTACAGAAAAATTCCCTGATATTCCATGACTTTTCCCCAAAAATGATACAATTCCCTGACTTTCCATGTCTGGAATATACTTTCCAAAATTCCATGATATTCCAGAAATGTCATGACCCGTGGAAACCCTGAAATTTGTCCAGTGAGGTGCAGGATTAGCCTGGGAGAACCCAGAGGAACCTTTGCAAAGAGGTCATTCACTCCCATTTCCAATGTTCCTAAAACCCAGGCACCAATCATAAACGTGGAGGTGGGCTTAACATGATGACAACAAAGCAGTATTTGAAAAACGCTTGTTTGTTGAGATGATTGTATAAGTATAAGTACATATACTCTTTTGATCCCGTGAGGGAAATTTGGTCTCTGCATTTATCCCAATCCGTGAATTAGTGAAACACACTCAGCACACAGTGAACACACAGTGAGGTGAAGCACACACTAATCCCGGCGCAGTGAGCTGCCTGCAACAACAGCGGCGCTCGGGGAGCAGTGAGGGGTTAGGTGCCTTGCTCAAGGGCACTTTAGCCGTGCCTACTGGTCGGGATTCGAACCGGCAACCCTCCGGAAACAAGTCCGAAGCGCTAACCAGTAGGCCACGGCTGCTCTGCATGTCATCTCCTTCATTGTTCTGATTGGTTTTAGGTCCATCAAAGTGTGTCCAGAGGCATTTTGATTGGCGTCCGTTGGTGACGCCCCTTAGCCTAGAAATCTAGACGCACCCTAGCGGTAGCAAATGTAATTTGGATGTTGCTGTTGAAGAACAGCATGACACGAGTTAAGCTTTTTTTAAGTTGGCAAAAGTTTGAACTAGCCAACTAGCTCTGCTGGTGGGAAAACACATGGGACTCATGAGTTGTAGCGCTGTCCTATTGCGTGCAGAGGGAATTTGAAAGACAACCGATTATCCCGCCCCTCGTACTGAGCACTGCCGGTGAGTCCCCAGACCCTACATTTTAATGTGGGTCTGGCTTGTCAGGCTAGACGCCCCTTGGAAATGGGAGATGAATGAACCTTGTCCAGAACCAATCACAATTTCAATTGAGATAAGTCTGGTGCTAACCAGGTTAGTGTAGGATGAGTAGACATCATAATTACCAACAATGACTTACTCTGATCATTACAGAATGACTGTGTGCAGCCTTCAAATGGGGCAATGGATGACCACACAATGGCATCCTCCTAAGCTCATCAACGGATGTTCCCCTCCACAGTTTGTCTCTTCTTTCTTCTGTCAGCTCACTTATCAAAGCCAATGAATTCACAACACATTAGTTAGCCTACTTTCCTTTCCTAAATATTTCATTCATTCCAGGCAATGACACAGACAATAATACTCTTACACTGCTATGACAGATAATATTTACCAAGGAAGTCTAGGTAAAGCACTGGGGTCATTCCACATCAATTCAACCAGGGCCTACGTACTTAGGTTTTTAAAAAATTACCACAGGTTACTCTACACAACCACAGGTGGCACTGTGGTAACTCTATATAAAACATATTGATCTCAATGGTGCATTTTGCCCATGTTCAGAGTGGAAAATAAAAAAGAAAGATTAGCATAAGACAAGTCAAATTGGTGTTTTAAAAAAGAAGAGATCATGGAGAATAAAGAAAAAATATATTAAAAAATCATTGTATATTCCCAAAAGGTGTTTGGGTGCTCTGAAAATGAGAACCAAAATGATTATTTTATAGACTTGTGTGGTCTGTTGTTCAGACCCTGAAGGAATTTATTTTCTGTTCATTGCTTTTTGTGAGAGTGTTTCTACTTATCTAAATAAGGACCATAAATCAAGAGCCTATGTTGAGTACAAATATGTCTTATGAAGGCCTAAACAGAGCCCAGCCAAAATCTCCAACATTTTGATCAACTTTGAGGGACAGCTATGACCATGCAGGATAATCCAGACCAAACCTGACGATTTTGCTATATACTACTCCTATTTATGTACAGCATGCAAAATTTGAGCCTTCTACATGGTTTAGTTCTTGCGCTGTGGGCTTGTGAACTTTGACAAAAAAAGAGGCCGAACAAAATTGATACCTCCCTCCCCCTGTAAAACTGGCTGTATCTTTGAAAGTATTGATCTTACATAAAAGTAATTTTACAGTGTGTCTCCTGGGTACACCTGGTATTTTTTTTCAGAATTTCTTGAGACCTAAGTGCTTGGGCCCTGGTTGAATTGACGTGGAATGACCCACTTAATATACATAACGTGCAAATTATTGCATAATGCTTAAATTATTCTTTAGGATGAGCAAAACATTGTTTAGACAAAACATGAGAAAAATACCTTTTGCAATTAGTCTTGTGTGCATCACTTCCCACAGTGACAACATTACATTGCTCACCTATTTGCTCTTTGGCACTTGTGTCTGACCTGTCTGAAGTCTTTAGCCCTGTTGTTAGACAGGAAGCACTACATGTTTCTACTTGAGCACAAGTCCCCTCCAGAGACTCTTTGCACATGGAGCTCTCTGGGCTTAACATTTCCACATCTTGAGAAATGCATGGTGTTTCATTTAAACTTAGACATAGACTGGGGCTATCCCCGGTGGGAATGCCAGAAGATCTACAGTCTGATAAGCATGGTTTGGAAGGCTTCTGTCCACTGGGAGAATCCACTTGATTGACAGGCTGGTCAACAATTGCAGGCTCAGCTGACCCACTGTCACGTTCAGAGTCCATGTCAGAAGCTACTAATGGAGAGTTATCAATGACATTCTCATCACTTTTATCTGTAGACTTCTTATTGTGATTGCAGGTTTTAGTAGATGCAGAATCTTTTCCATCAGCTTGAAATGGTTTAAGGAGATGATCGTTTGTCCCCACCAAGTTTAAATCTGTACAATGGCTATAGAGAAAACACAAACAATAGCAAATTAGTTTTTAATTTAGCCAAACAGCAATGTGAATTGGGCAGCTTGATTGTATTTGTCACACGTGTTTTTCCCTTAGCATTTGTGTATCAATAGCAAACACACACACACACACACACACAATAAAACTTGCCATTACCTCTCAGGGTCCGTCCTTCCTTCCATTGCTTAAGGGCAGTAAGCTATATAAAAGACGTTATAACAGTCTACTTCAGAGAGAGAAGGATTCTTTTTCGCAACTGAAGGCACTGACTAGCTGGTATATTGATTCTGCATGTTGAGTAAGAACTCATTAAAAATTAAACAAACAATAGGCAAAAGTCAAGAGCACAATGGAAACTGTAAACCCTTGTCAAACTTAATTAGTTTCGTTTACGGGTAAGATCTAAATACGCACACAAAGACATGTGGGGAAATCACCTACAACTAGTTCCTAAATACTGATTTTCGACGGTGCAACGTTCAGGGTTGTCAAAGGGAACGGTGTATTTCAGCCAGGAAACGTGTCTTATATCCTTGTTGATGTTGGCTGCGTCTTTCAGCCAGGTAGTGTTACCAATCCTTATTAACGTTAAGTAAGTCTTAGATGAATTGTGTGGAGCATTGGACCATAACGCGGCACAATGCCTTAGCTCTAGATCACTTTAGAAAGCATGCGACCTGTCGTTTACTACTGTTACAGTAATGGCAGTTACTGATAGCTAGTTGAAACGTTATACTGGTGATTTGTTGTCACGTTAGCTAATAGCTATTTCAATGATTTGCCAAAATATACGGCCTACCGTAGTATTAAACAGAAGGGCATATCCAACAAGACCAACAATGACAAAAGTTAAATTAAAATATTGTCAGTAACTTACACTGAAAGTCTTTGGTAACGTGACTTCTATCGCATGCTAGCCAACAAACTCTTCAGTTAGCTTTCTATTGGCGTTCATGTCTATTAGCTAGTAATGCTATCGCTAACTGCATTTGCGACTTAGCTATACTGATAGAGCCATATGAATAGTGTAGCAGCTACTTCATTTCTAGTCACATAACAGCGTAACTTACGTTAACAATATGCATAGTTTTTCATTACAATGACTAAATTAATGGTTTGTTCTCCACGATGTTCGGGGAGTTAATGGTCGTGCCACTAGGTTATCGATAGTTTTCCTGCCTCTAAAGATTGTTTTATTTTCAGTGTGTGACGTCTAATTGAAGAGACCAAGGGGGTGGCGCTATATTTTTAAAGAGACATCTCCAGTGGTTGTTCCATAGGTTGTTCCAGAGTAAAATACGGTAAAAGACAGGTTGTTGGCTGTTCCTGTGGTTTGTTCAGACGCTAGATGACGCTCATGAGTCGAGACGAAGTAGATATGACAGCAAGCTCACCAGTCTATGCAGCTGGATCCTAGCCCCTAGGGTGCGTCTAGATCAGGGGGTCAGGATTTGGAGGGTTAACCAAAGATTGTTAAGGAGGAGTTAGTTAGTTAGTTAGTTTAAACACTCAAACTTTTCAGGTTAACCTTTAGCATTTCTGATATTGTATGTCATTACATAATGCAGCTAACATTAGCCTACATGCTGCAACACAGGTATGAAATATATTGTTTTAGTGAGTGTCCAAAGGGGTGAAAGCCACTTTAAATCGGGTCACATTATTGACTGTTGTGTGTCCGAGAGTCAGTTTGTGGGTTTTGTAAGGGCCAGCATTAGGGACAAGACCTACAAAGTTGTGGTGAGTTAAGCAGGGAGGTTGGTTATGTTAATGCTGCTAGCAGTGCTAGGTAACATTAGCTAGGCTACTGAAGCCTTCATACTGTATGATTCATATCAATCATTAACCTAGGAATACTTCGTGCATTTAATGAACATTTTGTGTAATAATTCACGGCAAATTAATAAACTGAATATGGTGGTCCAAGAGCAGACCACGCATCAGCCCGACTGAGCAGTGATGACAGCATAGGATGAGTCAGGTAACGTTATGAAGCACTGCCGTTAACGTTAACCGCTTTCACACACACACGATATAAAATACACGATGATAAATATAAAATTCAATATCAAAACACTATTATTTACACGATTACTCCTAAAATAACTGCTATTAACTGCACAATCACTATATAAAAATCACTGTTTCGAGGAAAGGGTTCGCGTGCTGTCGCCGGTTGGAAATGGCAAAATAAATCGCGCCGATTTTGCCTATATTATTCAGCGAGGCGCGGTGGTTTATGGGATGAGTAGTTCCTTCGCTCGGAAATGAAAATATGTACACAGTCTTGTACCTTTGACTTTTTTTGAATTTTCTCTTCGTTTTTTCACTCGAAATGATATGTTGTATGCTTATGAGTTATGCCGTAGCTGGTTAGCCTAAGACATGCTGTAAAACTCTTTAGATACGGATTTTTCCAAACGTCAATGGGACAAATGAATGGGAATCTTACATCCGGCACCTAACCGCATTTTGGCTGTGGGCGGGACTGTGCAGCTCTATGGCGAGTAGGCCTAGGCCAGTGATCATCACTATTTTTTACACAAGAGCCACATTGGCAGTGCACATTGGCAGTGCCACTTTTACAACAACATACTAACTCACCTTTGCAAATGTGCATTTCTACATATAATATATAATATATAATATACATTCTAATATAAATACATATACATAAATATCCCACAAAAAAGAAATAACACAGCCAATATAGCTAAATATATACAGCCAAGGCTTAATAACTTCCTTTCACCTTCATTATTTGGGTGAAGGGAGAAGTATAATTCAGATGTTTGCGTTTTTGTAGTGCAGTAGCCTATTGTATGTTTATGAAGCACATTTGAAAAAATATATTGGCTGTGTACCACATAGCCTAGCCCACAGTGGGTCCCATTTAGAAACGGCCACATAGCACATTCGCGCTTTCCGTGATACACGCAGATGCATGAAATGTATTACAACTTATC
The DNA here is from genome assembly GCF_017589495.1 of Alosa alosa. Classification (NCBI taxonomy): domain Eukaryota; kingdom Metazoa; phylum Chordata; class Actinopteri; order Clupeiformes; family Clupeidae; genus Alosa; species Alosa alosa. The sequence continues at coordinate 29,747,178 of NC_063206.1, read as the reverse complement.
GCCACAGTTTAAGTCCGCTGTAGCCAGAGCCGTATATAGAGATTATATAGAGACTCTATATGGACCCTTTCAACAAGGTAAACAAAAACAATGCTTGAACTTTCTATTTGCATTGCCGGTAAACAGGGCAGCGGACTGCATTCAAAGGCATAGGTGCCAACTCTCACGCATTGGCCGTGAGACACACGCATTTGATTAGTTTCACACACTCACACGCCACACCCCCGATTTCTCACGCTGAAGTGTCAACCCGGTCGGTCAGATGCCTGAAAAATGAGTTTAGCCTATCTATAGATCTACCTGTTGAGCCACGGTTATGCTTTCAGAGACGGTGAGAGGGTTCAAGAGCACCCCCTGTCTGTGGAATTTTCTAAATTTTCTCTCATTTGCGATGTACTTCAGAAGCCGTCCCAGGCGCATTTCCCCCGCATTTCCCCGGCTTCAGGTATGCTTTGAGTATTATTGAGTATTTTTCACGCTGAAGTGTCAACCTGGTAGGTCAAATACCTGGCAGATGAGGTTCAACTAAACTAAACCTATACATATGATATCACACATCAGGTGAACGAGCGGAATCTAAGCTTTCCAATGATATTAGCGCCAAGTTGCTGTGATAAATGGTTCGCGAGAAAATTAACATTGAACCGAGGTGCAATTTAGGCTAATCATATTTGGATTTTGCACACAGTGCACACCCATTACTCTCGGTTTAATATTTCACTAACCCTTCACACAACACGTGGCAAACCCAATATCACAATAAACAGCAAACCGCATCCGAATACGAGGATATAAAGCATGCCTCTGTGCAATAAGTGGTTCCTGAGTAATCCGGTTTTGAAATTGCAACACATTTCTACATGGCCTCATTGGGGCTTAAATTATAATGTATTCTAATGTAAACTATTTGTCAGTAGGCCTACATACATTTTGTAAATTGCTCAGCCATAGATTATCCCACCATCATGGTTCTTATATTGTCAGGTTCCAGCCAATCCCATTACAGATAAATGAATATATTTATATTGGCATGCTTCCTAGTGACATTAATGCAAAAATATGAAGAAAATCAAATACTTGAGACAAAAATATTGATATAAAGCCTGACATAAGCCATATGCAAACATTCACATCATGCAGATATGGGTACATCCTGAAAAAGGAATAGCATGTAGGCTATAGGCTATGGCCATTACAATGACCAATATATTATCTTAAATAAACCAGCTGAATAACACAGGTGACCACTTCTGCATAATTTCATTGAGTGCTGAAATGTACACACATTTTTGAACATTTCTGAACTGTGAAATGTAGCATATGTTTTTGTGGTTGTGAACTTATTGCAATATCACCATAACTATTCCACCTGTGTGTGCATGGTTATAATTCTGAAGTGCAAAATAGCTTAGGCTACAGCACAAATATTTCCATAAAAATAAGCAAGTTTGACCTCTGAATTTATTTTGAAAGTGCACCTGATTGATGCATTTAAAAGTTAAAATATACAAACATTTCTTAAATTCTTACAAAACACCCACCCACTTTTTAAAATTGTTAGTTTGGACCCCCATTTAATTAATTTCGTAGGCTGGCTTTATTTTGTTATATACACTGTAAAAAATAATAAGTAATGGTTACTTGAAAAAAGGGTGGAAACTCGTTGCCTTAAATAAGTTAAGTAAACAAAACTTTTCTCTTTCAAGTTATGTTTACTTGATGTCTACAAGTAATGCTTACTTAGAAGAAGTTATCCTTACTTAAGACTTTAAAGTTCTGGTTACTTACTTCCAACTAGTAAAGTTTACTTCATGCCCTCAAGTAAAGCTTACTTGAAACAAAGTTGTATTTACTACTGTTAAATGAGTTACCCTTACTTTGAGTTGTAAAGGGTACTTTATGTTGGTTAGTAAAGTTTACTTGCAGAATATACACAAATAGTTGGCACTATTAGATTAGATAACTTTATTGTCATTTTGCAGAGTACAAGTACAAAGACAACAAAATGCAGTTTGCATCTAACTAGAAGTGCAAAAAAAGCAGAAAAATGCAATGTGATATACAAAGACAGGTGGTGCATAGACAGGATAGGAAATATGCGGTGTAAACAGTAGTATACAGTTGGTTTACAGAAGGTGGTTTAGAGTAATATAAATTAGGTATAAATATGTGCAGTGTATTAGCAGAATAAATATGGATATATTTGGTATGAACCATATAGACATATATGTACAGTATACAGCTATGTGCAGTGTGGTAACAGTACTGTAGTGCAGAAACAGTAACATTATAACAGTAGTAAGAATACGTGTATGTGCAGGATGAATAGTATGAAGAGCAGTAGAAAATGGAATGGCTATATGTGTAATTACAGTATGTACATTTGTAAATAAATAGAACACTATGGGTGGGATAGGGTAGTGCAATTGTCCACGGGGTGGGTGTCCCCGTCAAGGTTTCCGTGGTCATGGTGGACACCTCAACAGGCACAGGCAAGGAGGCATCGGGCGGGGGCTTAGTTGGTTGGTTGTCACCGGGATGCACAGCTAGAGTTCAGTAGGGTGACAGCCGCAGGGAAGGAGCTTCCTCTGAACCTGCTGGTTTGGGTGCAGAGAGACCTGTAACGCCTCCCAGGGGAGTGGGGTGAACAGTCTGTGGTTGAGGTGAGAACAGTCTTTGATGATGCTGCGGCGCCTACGCCAAGCATCACTTGCCCTGGATGGCCTTGATGGTGGGGAGTGAGGAACCGTGATCGTTGGCCAGTTTTCACCACCCTCTGCAGTTTTTTTTAGTCGTATTCTGGTGTAACCTCCATGTTTCAATCAGTAGTGTTTGAGCAACTGACCTCTGACTTCACATCCAAACAAGCACAACTTACATGTCCAGTTCATTGCTCTGCATTTTCAGTTTTCCAACTGCAAAAAGAAAAAGAGGGCAAAATTATTATCAATATGCATCTATTGGCCATGTTTAACTAAAACAGCTGATTAAGTTTATCACATTAAATGTTAATTTAAATTATTTCTCCAGAGACCTAATTAATACTGTTAAGCTAAAAATATTATGATTTGGCAACTTAATTTTCTCTATTGCTTCAGGCCTAGTACATTTATCACAATAGAATTTAAAATGTCAATCATACGTTGGAATTATATGATGCCATTTTGCACCTCAATAACGGCACATTCGTTCAAATTCCACACACTGCAACCTAAGTCCTCTTGCTAAATCACAACGAAAGATTTTAGATAAAAGACCATGGCTTTCTCAGTCAGTAAGGTTATGAGTCCAATTATCCTAATTGTTTTATCAATACAGTAGGAATATCGACGTAAACCATACACAGTTTAATCTTTACACGTTTTGAATCAACTTAGCATGCTAGCAAGCATTTCTCATGAGAAATGGCTAACGTTAGAACTAAACTTCATTAAGAGAGCTCATGAAGACAACTGCTATTGGCAAATTTATACAGCCTAGTTTTAGACCCCAGGCGCCACCACTTCCCTCATAACTTCGATAACAAAAATATCAAAGGGCTTGAATACCTAGAATATTTGTTTTCTGCTCAGCATGGTCTGAGGCAGTGTTAACAAAGATCTTTGGTGTTAACTCGCATAGCTGCTATCAGTTAGCTGCAAACTGTTAGCAGCTAGCGCATATATCGGCCACTTAGCAAGTTGAACTTAACATTACCCCAGTTGTTAATGAAACCGAATGTACAGTTTTGCACAAATGCTGTTAGTTCAACCTATACTGTAAACATTTGACACATTAATACATACTGTAAACTTACCGGACAGAGCAAGTCACTGGTGAAGCTGTTACACTCCCATCCCAAAAGTCAGCCACACCGTTACACTGCCGACCGTTGGCTGTGGAATCCAGAATGCTCCCTCTGCAACTGTGCGTGTGCACTCGTGAGTCCAGTTTACTCAGGTCTGAGTTGTGAAGCTTACTCGTGTATCTCAAGTTTTAGACCCCATTGTTGCAAGTTCGGCACATTACTAATGTTTCTCTAGTAAGAACACTAGGTCAGCCTATAGTAAGTAAAGTATACTTGTGTTACTGCAGTAAGATGTAGTGTTATTTTTTACAGTGTAGAAGTATCTAAATAACCTGTTAAAATGTACCAGAATTCAGGAAATTGCATCTAGTCCAAAAAAGATTTTCTGGGGGAGGACCCCCATACCCCCCCTCTGAAATGTCCCACCCACTTTTACAATGCATCCGACGTCCATGGTCCTAGTAGTAGGCTAGATCCTTTTGATACCAATGTTCATTTAACTGTGGGACCCTGGTCCCAGGGATGGATTACTGCACGGGCATTCTGGGCCCAGACCCAGGGGCCCAAGGTGTCAGGGTGCCCTGAAGCCCAAGCCTTTGCATGGAATCATTGCCTCAATATCAACACATCAGGATGTAGGCTATGAATCTGATTGAATTTAGTATTGGCCATCCCCAAAATGCTAGCCTGACGAGCCAGACCCACATTAAAATGTAGGGTCTGGGCACTCACCGTTCGCAGTGCTCAGTCCGAGGGGTGGGATAATCGGTTGTCTTTCAAATTCCCTCTGCACGCAAAAGGACAGCACTGAGTCCCATGCGTTTTCCCACCAACGGAGCTAGTTGGCTAGTTCAAACTTTTGCCATCTCAAAACAAGCGTAACTCGTGTCACACTGTTGGCCAACAGCAATATCCATCTTCTTTGTTTTCAAGTAGCAGGGAATTTAAGCCAAACCGTTGCAACTCTGCCATCAATCATTATGTTATGCCCCCCTAACGACTCTATAGACGATTTGATTGGCCTGATAGAAGTTTAATTTTTCGAGCTCACAAGCCAACGGAGAGTTGCTAGACTAGCCCTGGAAGCAAATGTAATTTGCTGCCGCTAGGGTGTGTCTAGATTTCTAAGCTACCAAAATGCACCAGAATACAGGAAATCACATCAAACAAATGAAGAAAATTCTGGGGGAGGACCCCCAAACCCCCCTTCCACATGTGCGACAATTAGTGGGGAGCCCTTAATACATGTGGGCCCAGGGGCCCGAAAGTTCATAATCTGTCCATGCCTGGTCCCTACACCTGAGAACCACTGATGTACGTTTTTTTTTTACTGTACGGTATAATGCTGAATGAGCCAAACAAAAATTTCCGCAGGAAAATTTTGGTTGGCCCCACCAAATCTCACTCCAAGGTTTTTTGAAAAGTTGGCAGCCCTGCAAAGACGTTTCAAGTGGCAGTGAGATACTGTAAGCAGAACGAAACTAAAGATCACCTCGTTGAAGTCACACAGTAGACTAGGCTAAATCAGAGCCTACTTTTGTTTTTATCAAGATGATGGCCTTTGGCGAACAGTTTAGGCCTACTCAAAATGAGTAAAACCAAATTTGGCGAAATCTCGCCAAAGCTGCATATGAGCCACCAATTATAGCTTGACGAGCCGCATGTGGCTCGCCAGCCGCGCAATGAGTAGGCTAACACTGGCCTAGGCTATGTAGGCCTACAAGTTAATTAATGATCAACGTTTAATGACAGTGGGTCTAGGTGATACAATGTGTAGTGGGCAGTGGGATAACTAGCTTCTATTGGTTTCCGTTTGTGGTGACTGCTGACTGAGATAAGGGGGATGAGATAGCGCCACAGAATAAATCGCCATGGTGACTTACCATAACATATCCTGCCCCCTATCCCGCTTTTGTGCAACTGGATCACGGATAAATTGAGCCAGGATAACCAAGACGGAGGAAAAAAAGATCGGTTTGGTACGTGTGGACTAGGGCTTAATCACTTATGCTAGTTTTGTGCTATGGCCCTCCGGCCATGTTACAAAGAATCGCAAACACACACGCAGCGGACAGTCAGACTTCGCGGATCGCGTGACCGGCGGCGGTGAGGCAGCCGAAGCTTCGAGCTGGATTCGAACCGGGGATGCTACTGGCATAATTCAATTCATCATGTCGGTAGTATTTCTTAAGAAATGTATAAAATAAAAACAAAAATACTTTGTCATTATTACCATTTGAATATATATATATATATATATATATATATATATATATATATATATATATATATAATATATATATGGTTGTCTAAACCCATCTGTCAGGCTGTAAGAGAGGCAGAAAGTGGAGGAACACAGATTCATTTCCTGCCTACTCCCATGCGTGTAAAGGCCGTCCCCTCTTTACTTAAACAAAGTTATCCACTAGTGCTTAAGGGAAATCTAGATGTGACATGCCAGTGCGACAAAAGGAGCTAGGATGCTGCGGGTTAAGATAGAATCCGCCAAAGGGATACCTAAAAAGACACTCGGAAATCCAGACCCTTTTGTCACAGTCATATTTTGTGGTGAGCATCAATTAAATTATACCGCAACGTTCAATGTAAAACTAGGCTAATTATAGGCTACAAATAAGCTGTTTAAGGCATAGCTTACAAACGCACTAATGCATTGAATAGTTTAACTTGCACAGATTGCTATACGAAACTTTTCGCGATTTCTCGATGATACATTTTCGCTTCAAATAATACAGAAATTGAGTCAGACATGAAGTGAAGTGGGAAAAATCATGTCCAAGTATTTGCAATTTGTCCTTATAAGGACATAACATCCCCTTTTCCTGTCAGAAGTAGCCATACAGCTAACATGTTCTAACATAATTCTCTGACATAACACATGTTTTGATCTTAAAAGATGAAAAGAAGAAGACAAAGCATATAGACAATGAGGTAAATCCTATCTGGAATGAAGTAAGTGTGATATCTTTACATACCCTATCACTTAGAGGTTGTGATTCAGATGGAAGTACCTTGTCAATTTGTAAAATCCTGTATTGACTGTTTATACAACATACAGTACAAGATGCCATGGACAATCTCACTTAGCTTAACTCTGTAATTGCAGGACTTAGAATTTGACTTGAAGGGGCAGTCTTTGGCCTCCTCCTCGGTCATTGATGTAGTTGTGAAGGACTATGAAACCATCGGAAAAGACAAGTATGTACTCTAATTTGCCCATCTAAATTTCCTTTAGGTCACTTTTAAAGATGTAGGCTACCATGAGGAAACTTATTTAAATGCTCTTACCAAAATACCAGTACTTTTCAGTACTTTGTGTTGTGGCCCTGTACATATTCACTGATATCTCATTCACTCACTCAGTTTAAAGGTGTTGCATGTAAAAAAAAAACTGATGGCTGTGCAGTGTCAATTAGTTATTGTGCTTTGAGTAATGACATTTGTGGAATTTCTCTGGGACTATGTTCCTGATGCTTCTTCATTTTGGTGAAAATGTGGAATCGGAGTTTAAACAAAAGAGAGAGTACAGCTTTCGATTAGTTGCCACTCCCAGGACATAGGACAAATATGTTGAACTGATCTTCCTCAATAAAGTCTCATGGTGATATAATTACTGTTTGAATTATTTTTATGTGCTAACTTATATTCATATTTAGGCCTACTATGCTCTGTGTAAACCTTTTTGTCATTTTTATAGACCTCATTTACATTAAACTGTTACACTGCTTTTTTGCTACTCAAGTACACAGAAATTATTAAATTTAAAAAATGCATACATTTAAGATACCTTCTGTACTGAGGTTTCCATTGATTCACTTGTGTGACACAACAGTCTTTTATGTATTGCACTCTTAGATTCTTTTGCATGTACAGTCAAGCAATTTTTCACATTCTCAGCCAATCTTTTTGAGCTTGTGGAGACGTGTACCAGCAGATAGGCTGATACAGGTCATGCTTCTAGTATTCCTTCAGTGCTGTTTTATTTGCAACCATCCATGTAGAGAAAAGATTGCCTTTGTTTCTGTGCCACTGCTAGGTGTCACAACAGCCTTCTCCATCAGTGCAGTTTATTGTCAGATACTGGAATGTAGTACAAATGTCAACAAAGAAAAACACAAAAAAGTCCTTTATCTTTGTCCTTGGTTTAACTCAGCTAAATGTTTTATAGTAAGAATCAGAATCAGAATGCCTTTATTGTCATGGCACAGAGTACAACAAAATCGGTTAGCAGTCCTAATGGTGCATTCAATAAATATATATAAATGTACTGTAAGACCATTTATTAGTGTTGAGAATACAACATAATAGTTTTGGCAGAATGGCTTGGTTTGGTAAGGGTGGGGTGGCAGTGCTGTATATTGTACAACAACTTAACACCCCCAAATACACACACAGTTATATGGTAAAGTAAATTTACATGACCATTAACAACTGCAGTAAATGATATGACAAATACAAGGTGGCCATTAAGACGAGAATTTGAATAGAAAAAGGTATTCATGACAGGTATTCGTTTGGTAAGCTCATGAGCCAATTTTGAATGACCGAGGAATGATTTAAATGGACCGCCTTAATAGAAAAACTATGATTGGTTCTGGTAAATCAGCTGAGGATCATCTGATGAGCTAGGCGTGTGAATTATAGTGGCTTGCCTGAACTAATGCTTCACTTGATCTGATGGAAACTGTGATGAATGACACTGTTAAAGTGTAACTCCAGCAAAAATTGACCCCAGGGTCTTTTTCTGCATGAAAACACATCAAATAAGCCGTGGAGACAGTATTTTTCGTTGATCAACCACTACGGTGAGCGAAACGCTTCCCAAATAGCATTTTCTAACCAGTAATATTGTTCAAAACAGCACTAAAACCTCTGAGGACCCTGAGCAAGCTATATACTGACGAGGTTTGGTGTTACACTTTAAGACGTTAATACGTATTTTTCCATAAAGTCACTCTCATCTTCAGCCAGTCAATTGTTCCATCACCTATTCATTATTTATAGACCTGGGAGATCAGATGTTGGGAGGGTATTTCTCCCCTGTCAGTTTATTACCTCCACTCTCAACAAATATTCACACTTGATAAATAAAGCTTGCATGTTTTTCAGTGACCAGCTACAGCTATGTGGTTCCGGTTGCTAGTTATTACTGCTACAATATATGTCCTTTTTAATTATTTCTTGCTGTGAACTATCTACACACAGCATACATCTTTAACATAGGAATGGTGCAGCAATTTCTCAACAACACTTCCTCTTAAACTGAAGTAATTTACAAAATTTCTGCCACTGTTATTTTGTGTTGGTTGTGCAACATGGTAACCACCCAAAAGAGGAAAAGAAACAGTAATTCATCACTGGTTCAGTATGATTCATCCTCAGGCCTTAGCTGCTCTATGTGACCATGGTTCAACCCTGGTTGACTTCATGTATGAAAGGGTTAACTTTAGCCTGGCGTAACCACACTCAATTATATTCAGAATTTCAGTCTGGTATCAGTCCATTTTGATTTGATTGTGGGGTGTGTTTCAACCGATACGAGGGCAAAATGCCTCTGCATGCAATTGGAACCAGAAATGCAAAAAAGCATATGGTGCAGTGTAGACAGTATACAGTTAAAGGAACAGACCGACTTTTTGGGACTTAAGCTCATTCACCGTATTCCCCAGAGTTCAATAAGTCGATGCAGTATATACACTTCTCATTTCCGTGCATGTAGTTACTCTGTCTGATGCACCCACCGCTAGCCTGCTTCAATAGCCTACACCTCCCAATAGTGACAAAAGAATTCCAACATTTTCCTATTTACATGCTGTGATTTGTCTAGTTACAACGTGTACAAATAACAATGTCAAATGAGACACAGCCCTTTTGTAAGCTTATAGATACTTGGAACTATGTTTTCATTCAGGGAAATCAATGCTCCTTGGGGTTTGAAGAAGTATTGTAACACTGGAGCTTTTCAGGCGCTGCCTGCAAATCACTTTGCCCAAGTAGCTGTGCTTCGCCGGAATGTGAACATAGTACCATGTATGTATGTACACTAGTGATCGTCAGGTGTGTCATGGACAATTATCTAATTTCACTTCATTGGTCCAAAAAGATAATCTTCCATTAAATAATTGTTTATATTGTACTGGTCTCACTGAGCGTATGGCTGTGGTGTTGGTAGTATGCTGTGAGTGTAATGAAATTACGTTGTTGATTTACAGACAAAAAACAACAACATACAACAAAACACAAAACACAATACCATGCAGTAGTTGTTAAGATTTCATGGTTAATGTTAAAGGAGAATTCCGGTGTGATATTGACCTAAAGTGTATTGAAACATGATACCGAGTGTGAACGTATGTCTCATAGCCCATCTCGGCTTCAGATTCAGATTCCAAAAATAATTCAGTGGAAATGCATGGATTCCAGTTGCTGCTACTGGAAGAAACTGGAAACCATGCATTTCTACTGAATTATTTTTGGAATCTGATCCCTTATCATATCTGTTCATTCTTACTCATTGCTCGACTTATCGTGACTTAATTCAAGATGGCTGCAAACGCTAAACTTCGTGAAGATACTGTCTGTATAAATTGTCTTGTAAGTAAACTACCAGTGCTTTTTCAAAGTTCTCAATGTCTCAAATGTCAGGGCCCTCGGAAGTCTACCAATGAAGGGTGGAGATACATTGAGCCTCGTAAATGGGTGTAAAACAGTGATTTATTTGCATGGCTAGCCCGATGCCGAAGCACCACTATTGAAAAAAAAGTTGGTAGCATCGGCTAACTAGCGCCAGATTTTGGAGTGCAGGGGACAAGCCGAGACGGGCTATGAGACATACGTTCACACTCGGTATCATGTTTCAATACACTTTAGGTCAATATCACACCGGAATTCTCCTTTAACTTCTTCATGATGCATCATAATTCACATGTTTCACTCTCCTTGAAACAGTGGATGATTTGATCCTCAGACAGTTCCATCCTTTTTAATAGCTGAAAAACTACAGGGCTCCCTTTTCAAAACCAGTGTCTTCATTTTTGTCATGGTCATTATATAGGACAACTGTAAGCATATTAACCCATTGTTCTTTTGTTTTATACCCACAGATATACATATAATTCTCCCTGTGTTTAGTTTACTGAAAAGGGTCTTGCATAAAGGTGATTGTAAGGGACCTGGGTTTGTTGGAGTCTTGAATATTATAAAAAAAATTAGACAATGGTACATTTCATTTTTGTAATATTTGGGATTTTGGTGTGCCGTGAGATTTTTTCAGTGTCAAAAATGTTCCGTCACACAAAAAAGGTTGAAAAACACTGGTTTATAGTAAGGATATGTGCTGTGTATTAACAGTAACATTATAAGAGCAGATTGATATAGTCAGTTAAAAGAGGAGTGGGGTCATTCTTCACCCTCACTCACTGCCAATGGTATTTACTGCATACAAATTTGTGTATCACATTTCTCTCCAGATTTATTGGATCTGCAAATATATCCCTCAAAGAACTGGGCTCTGGTCAAATCAGGTCTCTTCCTGCAAAAAACATCTCTCTTTTGGGTGACAAGAAACAAGATACAGGGGTATGTCATTTGATTTATTACATCATACTTGCAAGTATTTGTCTGCCCACTAACCCTGAGTAATTTGCGTCTTGCCATAGTGAGTGTGATGCCTGATTAAAGGCATGCTGGTTTTACAGTTGATGAGTATGTAATGTAGAGAGAGTGAGGTTTCTAACCAATGGAAGGAATTTATTTTAGTAGGCTATATCATTTATTCTGTGTATGACTTTGCAGCACTTTATAGCACATATTGACATCTCATTATCTCTCATTGCACTTTATACGTCTCAAAGGCATCTCATTGAAATACAATGTTTGTTTCAGGCTGTAATTAATCTCATAATTGACTATAAGCCTCCAGCAAATGCAACATCAAGTGCAAACAATAGCAAGGATAAAGAGTCTGTTGCAGAAGAAGCGGGTAAGCACAAGGATTCTCCTTCTCTGTAACACTTATTTTGTCAAAATATCCCTTAGACAGACAAAAATAAAACAGACAAAAATGTTTTAATATGTGCTGTTATCTTCTGTAAGAAAGTCTGTTGAAGTTGTATCTTCATATAATGAGAAATCACACTGTGAGGTAGATGTACTAGCACGTGTGCCTTCTTGAAGCTTATATCCTTGCATCATGTGCCTAAGAATGGGACCTGCTGCTGTATGTCCAAACAGACCACACTTTGGGAAAGATGCACTCTGCCTGCCCCACATTCAGAGAATGGCCACTTGTGGTTTTGCTACTGATCCATTATGGATTCGTGGGAGTTTTTTTCCTGAGTTTTGTGCAAAAACATGATATGTAGAATGTATGAGAACTAGAAGCTGAACGATACGGAATTTTAAAGACCGATACCGATTTCGATATTTGAGGAATTCAAAAACCATCAAATGCTAAATCAGCCTATCAATCTGGTATCCAAATGAATATTGGATACTAGAATATCTCTCCCACTCGCTTCCTATCACTCTCTCCACTGTTCGGTCAAATTGAAGGCATTAACCCCCCCCCAAAAAATAAAAAATAAAAAATAAATATATATATATATATATATAAAAAATATCAAGAAATACATTGAAAAGAGCAGTTGGTAGTGATAATTTGTTTTTAAAGGTGGGGAAGTGGAGGCTACATGTGTGCTGAAGTAGCAGAAATAGGCAAGTAGGTCTCGCTGCAGAACACAAGATCCAAGGGGTGGAGCTGGATCTTGGTCAGGCTCGGGGTTGTGGGACATAACATGTAGTGACATGTAGTACGCAGATTCTTCTTCTTCTTGTGAGCGTTTATTGGCATATTAGGCACCCTTCACTGTAAACCCCAACAGGTTCAATGAACTCAAAATATTTGATGAAACTGATTACCTCAAAATATTTATATATGTTAAAAAATATTTTAAGTAATTTACTTAAAATGAGACTTTTTTTAATGCTCAAAATCTTTAAGGACAAGGATAACATTAAAAAGAATAATGTGAGAAATAGATATTGTAAGTTATTGTTACATTAGTCAGACAAGCTCTTAAGACTCCAAATCTTGAAAAATGAACATTTTAAGTAATTACTACTCTAAACTAGAAGTTATTCACACTCATGTTTTTAGGAAGTTGATGAATTTGACAAACAAACATTTTAAGTAATGGCTACTTAAATTGTTGATAAGTTCAATGAACCTGATCATTTTGAAACCATTGTTAAAACTAACAAAATTGACACTGGAAATGGAGTTGATGTTTTTAAGTTATCACTCCTAATAATATATTCATGTTATCACCATGACTCATTCAGTTTCTCAAACCTAAACATTGTCACTTCAGTCTCTTATATTTTTAAGTTGACTTCACTCTATTGAAACACATTTGACTGTTTAGGTTTACTACTTACCTCAAAATCAAAAATATTTTATTTGTATGATTCAAATAAAAAACTACTCAAAAGACAATTTCAATGCAGATTCCATTTATTTAAGGATTCCATTAGAATTCTAACAGAACAACATCCCCAGCAATGCGGTTAATAGAGAACATCAAAGAAATAACAACCTTTTACCACTTCAACAAAGGTAATAATACTCAAATAACAAAATAATAGGCCAACATAAATAAAAGCAAAAAAGCTCCATTGCTTGCTTAAGTATTAACATGCTGGCAGTACCAACCATGAGATTTGGAAAACAGAATGCTTACTCATCCATCATCAGCAATTTATTTTTAAGGCTAAGCAGCAGTCTAGGAGGTAACCGCTTCAGGTCTTCCAAACTCATTATAATTTTTTTAATGAAATTAAATGTGTAGGACAATTGCTTTGGATAATCGAGATGAAGTGCATAAATTAAGCCAAATAGCCAAATTATGTCAACTCTGCTGCTACTCTCTGCCAACTCTGCTATATCACACACAACAATATCTCCGTCAAGAACTATAGAATGGATAGCAGGACCAAACTTCACAAGGGAGTCTGTATCACCCGAGACAGTAAGAATAGCTACAGCTGCATCGGAGAAGTCTGGCATGTCAATTTTTTCTGCCTGAAGAACATGACAGTAATTAGTTAATGAGTAGAGTAGTCAATGAAAAACACTACATGTGTATTTAATATAATATGAAATACCAGTGAATGAAAAGTTAAGGTAAAATTCCCAAATATGACATTCTTGGTGAATTACTGTAGTATGATTTAATTGCTATTCTGGTGGCTAGGAAGATGGTTGTGGTTGTTGTCTTTTGGCTGCAAGGTAGTATCAGAGAGGGCTGAATAGAAATAGAGATATATAGAGAAGACAAAGTAAAAAAAGAAGAGTGAAAGAGGACACACAATTTAATCAAAAACTTACATTCCAGGTCTTAAAAATCCATCTTCCCACAGGAAGATGGGAAGGGCCTGCAGAGTAATTTTCCTTCTGCTGTTGACATTGACGTCTTCCATCAGCAGAATATTAATCCTATGCATATATTAAATAAGACTATAGTACAGGTGACATGTAAAAACAAGATTAACTCCTTCACGCTCCTGATATGCAACCTCCTGCTCTGTCTTTCTATGAAATCGTGAGAGATGAATGTTCAGTGCATTAATAGACTGGAATGAGCAAATGCATGAGTGGTGTATGCATGGTAATGGGCTGACCCTTGAAAACTGACTGTGATTTAACTAATAATGGCAAAGTAACTGAGCCTGTGTCTCGGAAGAGGCGTCACATGACCTGCATAGCCAACACATTTTGAAAATGCCACATAAAATAAGTCTAAGGTGTCATCCCTTCTTTGATACAAAAACATCACTCAACCCTAGCCTTTGTGTATCCCTGTGGAGAGATGCAAAGGGATAACATTAGGCTAGGCTATTCTCATTGGTAAATAAATGCTTACAAAATATCCCCATAACTTATAATAATATAGGCTACACATTGGCTACATTGTGACACTAGTGAATGGAGGACAAGTAAGTTATCACTTACCATGGTGTGATGGTGGTTCCTTGCACAGAACTGAAAACATGTCACACAGCCATCTGGTCCTGAGGGGAAAAATATTATGAACAGTATTATTTCACTTTTTTGAACAAAAGTCAGTCAGACAGTCTCTTCATCTCTCTGTATAGGCAGGCCTATCAGAGTCAGATGTTGCCATTGATCATGATTAGGCTATTGTCAGTAAGTTCGGAGCTACAACTTGGCTTCCTATCCGTGTTAACAAAACTGGAATTGATGTTAATATAGGACCTATGCTCTTCCTGCAGGGTTATTCTTCAACTATGGCTCTCTTTGACCTGGTAATTTTCAGAAAATGTAACATCTTTCAGTAAAAATCTTTTTGCATGGTTTAATTATCTACTCTTTCTAGAAACTTGCCCTAATAGTGGCTGTAAAGATTTCACTTGAATAATACATATTTTTGACATTTTATTCCAAAAGTCTAACTGTCATTTCCAGTATACTTTTTTGATCCCATGAGGGAAATTTGGTCTCTGTATTTATCTCAATCCGTGAATTAGTGAAACACACTCAGTACACAGTGAACACACACTGAGGTGAAGCACACTCTAATCCCAATGCAGTGAGCTGCCTGCTACAGCCACGCTCGGGGAGCAGTGAAGGGTTAGGTGCCTTGCTCAAGGGCACTTCAGCCATTCCTACTGGTCGGGGTTCGAACCAGCAACCCTCCGGTTACAAGTCCGAAGCCCTAACCAGTAGGCCACGACTGCCCAATCACATGTTTCCAAAACACATCCAAACGTGTGTTTTCAAGCAAAAATAACATCTACTGTTCCAAATGTATTTTATTAAATATTACACATATCAGACAAAATATATATATTATTAATTTTCCAGAAATGTTGTATATTGTATTATTTTTACATGTTTAACTTAAAATATGTGTTGTGATGGAAATTACAAAGTGTGGTGGAGATGACATGACATACATAGACAAAATTAAGATTTAAAACAAAAAATGCGTCCCTGCCATATGTTATGTAATTATGATGTTTTTTCTACTAGATTCTTTAGTAGGCCTACTATGAAGCAAATAAATATAGGGCAATGCCATTTCCACCACGTCACCATGTCATTTCCACCACCAAAAACCAAAGTAGCCTAAATATTTTTTAGTTTTTCTTATTTCTTCCAAGGACAAGAAAAGTATCATAGTTGAAGAATTACCCTGCAGTGTTACTTTGCATTACATCTAGCAGCTAATGCGAACCATATAACTTATGGCAGCTTATGGTAGGCTACTAATAAAATGTTTAAAAGTGCGCTGCCTGTTTGTGTGTGTCATGTGTTTGATTTCCAACTTATGAAACGTTGCTTTGGTGTCTAACCTGCACGGCCAAAGTAGGCCACACCAGAGACGGTTGATAAAAGGATCTTTGGTAATGCTAAATCATACTGTTTGTCTGTCCAGTTTCCACTAAAGTAGTGCAACAACAGGCTGGCTGACAGCTCAGACAACAAACTTTAGTTAACTCGCTATAAAACATGTAGCTAGCCCGCAAAAGGTCTCTCTTACATAGCCTACACTTTAGCTGAGGTCTGCCCGCTGGAAGACGGTACACAAATAAATAAACAAAGTACACCTACATTAAGGCGCGTTCTTACCTTTGTGTAGTAGCAGTCTGATGATTGATGGATCATCTGACTGATTGCTTGCAGCTTGCCTGCCTACATCCGGGGTGCGCAGCAGTCCTTGCGAACAATTAGTCTTAGGCCTACGATGTCAAAGTGTATCAATTTACTAACTGCCACAATCGATCGTAGACTAGTTAATTCACCATTCATTGGAATTTCCGATTTTTGTATTGGTTTATGTTGGTTTGTGTAGGTTATGAGGTTATGTGTCATGCTGATATGAACCTAAGTTGCACGTCTTTATTACGTCAGACGTCATTTCAATCCACTCTTGAAAGAAATGAGTTTGGGGGTCAATTCTACTCATATACTAAGAGCTAATCTTGTCAAAATAATCAATAACTGGGAAACTAGTTGAGCGAACTTAAAACTTTTGTGGTGCCTGAACAATATGCCAGCTTTGAGTACAGCAATGAATTTTATTGAGTTTACAACACTGTTGGGGAATACAGTGTTCGGTGCATTACCGCCACCTACATGATCACATCAATGTATGGTAGGGCATAAGCGCGGATATAGTGGGAGGAGTTGGACCTAGATCCAGCTCCACCCCTTGGATCTGTGTTCTGCATCCTATTTTGACCCAACTCGAAATAGGGTGACCACCAACCAGACTCTGAAAAGGATGCCAAGTTATGTTTAAAAATGAGGACAAATTAACCAAAATGAGGACACCCCCCCAATATCTGCTTATAGGACTATTCCGGTTGTGTAACAGTAGCTCCCTCCTGATACCTTAAAGGGAAACTTGGCAGGATTTCCCCCTCTGCTGGAGAAATTGTGCATTATGCTATTTCAAACTGTGGGAAAAGGTAACGATAAAGCACATGGATTTGTTTACAAGCTAGCGAACGGTTAGCATAAGTTTGGCAGAACTATGTGGATGTTACAAGGTAAGAAACATGATTTAAAACGAGTTTCTTGTTTCTCACTTCTCTTTCCGGGACGGTAAGTCTCAATGTTGCAAGGTTGGTTTTCCGCCTGGGGACGCTAGGCGCAGCGGGGAAAGTCACCATTTTCACCGGAACAGGTCATTTAACCATCCGAATGATTTCTAAACGGGTTTATTACGTTGAAATAGTTGCCAAGTTCCCCTTTAAGAGTCGTGTTAATAAGAGAGCTAGCAGCCTGGGCTTTTAGCTTGATTATTAGCATGCTCGACTCCCTATCCAAGGTGCTGGTGTTTGTCAGTTCAAGTGCGGTTGAGTGCAGGGCTGAGCCTCGTAATTCAACACGAGGCAATTTACATTCACCCCCAAGCACAACCACAAGCTAAGGATCGAGGATCACTTCAAGAACAACTCTGACCCCCGACATATGTGGCAAGGCATCCAGGCTATCACAGACTAAACTACTCACTTCACCCCCATTACCACCGACACCTCCTTGCCTGATGAGTTGAACCAATTCTATGGCTGCTTTGACAGGGACAATAAGGAGGTGGCCATCAAGGCTGTGGTCTCTGCAGATCACCAGCCCCTCACACTCTCCACCCCCAATGTGTGTGCGGCACTGAGCAAGTCTAATGCACGTAAGGCTGCTGGTCCTGATGGCATCCTCAGGGCCTGTGCTGTGCAGCCTACTGTCAGAACAGGAGCATATCTACGGCACTTCACTCTGCCCTCTACAACCTTGACAATAGCAGCATCTAGTGAGAATGCTGTTCATTGAATTCAGTTCAGCATTCAGCACCATCATCCCCTCCAAACTGATCACCAAACTCAGTGAACTGGGCATCAATACCTCCCTCTGTAACTGGATTCTGGACTTTCTAACCAACAGGCCGCAGTCGGTTAGATAACCACATCTCATCAGCCCTCACGCTGAACACCACGTACTACAGGGCTGTGTGCTGAGCCCTCTCCTTTACTCCCTCTCCACCCACGACTGCACACCTGTACATGGCTCTAACACCATCTCACCGAGAGGCATTACAAGTCTCTCCGCACCCGAAGGAGCAGGTTGCTTCTTCCCTTCGGCTGTCACCCAACTGAACTCTTGCTCTGCAACCCAGTGACAACCAATCAACTAAGCCCCCCCCTCCACCGATGTCGCCCAGCCTGTGCCTGTTGATGTGTCCACAACCATGGCAACCTTGACAGTGACGATAAGGAGACAATCAAGGCTGCCCCTCAACAGCTCCCTCCTCCCGGATAATTGCTCTATCCCATCCATAGTATTTTATTTATAAAATGTACATACTGTAATTGCACTTGTACATAGCCATGTTTTACTGCTCTTTATACTGTTCATACTGCACACACTTATTTTTCATTATTAAAATTTACTTATTAAAATTATATTAGATATATGCAGTGTATTAACAGCAATATATTATACGAAAACCAGAATAAATATGGATATTCAGTATGAACTGTAGACAGATATGCACAGTACAATTATGTCCAGTGTAGTAACAGTGCCATTGCAGTGTAATAACAGTAGCATTATAAGAGTAGTAAAAATAAGTATATGTGCAGGATGAATAGTACAAAGAGCAGTAGAATATGGCTTTGTATAAGCATAATCTCAGTATTATTTATAACTATAAATAGAACATTATGGGTGGGATAGGGTAGTGCAATTGTCCAGGGGAGGGGGCTGTTGAGGGGCAAAATGTCTGCCTCCTTGTTGTCCCTGTCAAGGTTGTCATGAAAAATCTCTGACTGTACCTTTAAGTTACTCTGTATAACTGTGTTTATGTTTCGCAAATACACCAACAATCAAGTTAGCCTCCACCACTCAACCAATGCTAACATTATTTTACTGTTGGACGTAATGTTGAAAAGCTGAAAAGACAATACCGGAAATTCAGATGAAGGATCAGTATTTGGCTTTCCTTTACTTAATGTTAAAATAATTATCGACCTCTATAAACGGTGATACCGATAGATCAATAAATATCAAATATCGGCCGATAATATTGCCACACCAATTTATCGGTCAGACTCAAAGTTTAGTGAATTCTGCATATGGATACAGAGTGCACTTTATAAGGACGGACAAAGTCGCTGTTTTCACTATGCTTTCTGATGTACGCACATCTGCCCCTCTTAGTCTAAATAATTATGTGGAAAGTTTAAATAGAAAGGCTAAGTATATATTAAATTGAATGAATGGAAATCTATTTGCCTCATGGCTTATGTCTATATTGATGTCAAAATTGTTGGTGGCTTATAAGGCAAGGAAGATGATGGAGGTGAAGGAGTTGACAATGTGGTCGATGGAGGGCAGTTGGTGCCTTCTGGTGCAGCTCCCCTCCCTGGTCAGCCCAGAGAACCAGCATGGAAGGTTACCAGGAAGAGACACAGGGCCCTGGTGAACAAACCTCAGGATTTCCAGGTATTTGTGTGTGGGTAAAGACACCAGGATGAATGAGTCATCTTTTGAGCTGGGCAAGAAGTGTTTGTACCCACTCAATCACCAAATTTCAGAGAAAGTAGTACCTACAGTATACTACAATGCACTTTTCATAGGATACTTTCACAGGATCCTAGTTTTCGAGGTAAAAGCTATTTTTTTGGCCATTAAAACATCTTCAAATATCAGAAATACTACCTGATCATTAGAAAACTCCTTTGCAATTATGTTAGCACAGCTGAAAACTTCTGCCCTGATTAAAGAAGCCTGACTTTAGATGAGTTGACTATCTGGAGGTTGAGTATCAGCATCAGCTATTGTGGGCTTGATTACAGACACAAAATGGCCAGAAACACAGAACCTTCTTCTAAAACTGAGAAATGAAGGCAATTCAAAGAGTGAAATGGCAGAGAAACTGAAACTGAATGTTATCGTACCATCTGTCTAGCATGGGGAAGGGAGAATGATGGTCTGGGGGTGCTTTGGTGGTGGTTAAGTAGAGTATTTATGCAGGATAGAAGGAACCTTGATGAAAGACGGCTATACCATGCCACACCCTGTGGACAGTGCTTGATTGGAACCAGTTACCTCTAAAAAAAACAATGATGTCCTAAAGCACAGCTCCAAACTATGCAATAACCTTGTAGGGTAGAAGCAGTCAGCTGGTATTCCGTATGGAATGGGAATTTGTAATTGACCCCCAACTTTTGAAAAGGCAGTGTACTGTTAGGACACATTCCACCTTGGCATTAATGGATTCAACATATGTTTTTTTGGAGTAACTTATCTCAAAATCTTTATTTGATAACCAGCTTTATTTCCTATGTTATCCATTAGCTCCGGATCCGAGTGATTGAAGGAAGGCAACTGG
This sequence comes from Alosa alosa, assembly GCF_017589495.1. NCBI lineage: Eukaryota > Metazoa > Chordata > Actinopteri > Clupeiformes > Clupeidae > Alosa > Alosa alosa. The sequence goes on along the minus strand of NC_063206.1, from coordinate 29,726,460 downwards.
CAGGCAACAGAATCAAGCCTGTTGTTAAAGTCAATGTTTGTGGACAAACACATAGGACTAGAATCAAAAGAGGAAATAATCCTTTTTTTGATGAGGTGTGTCACTATTTTGCATTCATTTACACTGAGAAATAATATATTGAAATGTAGATACATATTTTTACATAGCAGGCATAAAGCCTAGACATACTTGCTGTACAGAAATGTAGTTGTTGGGTGGTAGTGTCAGTTAATAGAAGGCTGTTTGTTTCATATGTCCTTACGTTTTAGCCACAGGTTCAAACACTTATCAGATTTAATTTTACAGTTGATTTAAATTCACAATATATATAATATATATATAGATAAAGAAGGTTACAGATCATGTTCTTAGAATGTTCTTCTGTTGTCCTGTTAATTTTAGATCTTCTTCTACAATGTCAACATGCTCCCTTCTGAATTGTTTGATGAATATGTCATACTGCGGGTGAGTTTAACCTGGGCTGTGGGTTGGGCTCATGTTGAAAGCCAATATCATCAAGAAAGTCTGTGGAAATAACTGAAAAAAAGTTTAATAGGATTAAACTGTGAGAGAGGACAAATCCACGCTTCGTTGACAGTGTAATTAGGTTCTTAACATTTAAAAAGAGGCATTGGCAACATTGTATGTGTGCTGAAAGTTTATTTAGAAGACAGTTTACACTGACACTACCTGGAGTAACTTTTCCCCTTGTTTTCCGGGCGACACCATTTTGAATCTAAGAGTCTATCGACGACACACACCCCTTTTTGAATGCTCACGCCTGCAGTCCTCCTTCCGTCAACAACACGAGATAATGCCTCGTTTTAAATGTTAAGAACCTAATTACACTGTCAACGAAGTATGGAGCTCTTGTTAACCTTGTAGATGGGTTAAAAGAAGCGATTTATGTGCAGTATGAGAAATGTCCTGTTGCTAGCGCTAATAGCGCTATGAAATCTGTAAAAACTGGCTAACTTCTGAATGGATAGGGTCACCCCTCGTCCATGACTCTACTGTATCTAAAACCCATTTAACACTGGATTTCCTCTTTAACCTCTAATGCATATTTCTGTCCTATCTCCAGGTGTATAACTCATACTCAGTAAGGGCAGACAGTCTTATAGGAGAGTTCAAGGTGTGCAGTTATGTTTCTATTATATGCTGAATGTCTCAACATAAATCCAAAATATCTAAACTTCCCTTTGAGTCTTTTTATGTGTATGTGTACATGCTAAAATGATTTCTAAACACATTTCTTTCCAATGCAATGAATGCAATTAGTTTGTGTAATCAAAATGAATTATTAATTATTTTTTCTAACAGATGGACATTGGATATGTCTATGATGAACCAGGTACCAGTCATACTTAAACCAAAAACCACTGGACCACTGTTTTACTACACCATTGATTAAATAATCGCTGTCAATTTTGTTTGCTTAACACATTGTTTGTTTTGTTTTGTTGTGTGTGTGTGTGTGTGTGTGTGTGTATGTGTGTGTGCACGTGTCTTTGCTTATGTGACTCAGCTCATGCTATTATGAGAAAGTGGCTTCTTCTGAGTGATGCAGATGATTTAAGCTCTGGGGCAAGAGGTTACCTGAAAGTCAGCATGATGATAGTTGGAACCGGAGATGAGCCACCGGTAAAATCATAACTGTTGTTAACCCAACCTCTGGGCTGTGAGGGCCTTACCAGTATTGTCTGGAATGTTGTTTTTTATATTTGTGACACTTTATCATATGTGATAATATCATTGCTCTACGTAAACCTCAGAACACTTTCCTTTAATTATTCATAGACAAATAAAATCATCTCTATAATTGTACTTAAGTAAATGTAAAGGTATGCACATTTCTAATTCACTGGGAGGACAGTTTTTAAGGTAGGCTTTTTGCGTAACATACTTTAATGGTCCCCCTCCATATATTCAGTGATCAAAGGCCTTTTCTCCTCCAATAGTTAATAATAATAAAAAAGTCATTAGGAATGTGTGATTTCTTTTGTGTGTGGAGAACGAGTTTGTAGTGTATCCATTCCAATAATTGAAAAAATATTTTCTGTGTACTGTTAAGAGACATGAAGGGGCAAATTCTCCTTAGGAGTCATTATAATATGTCTGAAGAGTTACAGGGGATCCATATGGAACAACACACTGTTTGTTTTCACTAGGTGGAGAAGAGCGATCGTAATGAGGACCAAGATGACGTTGAGAAAAACCTACTTCGACCAGCTGGGGTCTCATTGAGATCGGCTACCCTCACCCTCAAAGTATATCGAGCTGAGGACATGCCTCAGAGTAGGTCTCACACATGCATCCATGTGCCTGATTTTGCTTTAAAATCTTCTCTTTCAATGAGTCCTGGAATGTATGTACAGTGTATAAAATGTGTTATGAGGGGACTTCATATGATCTTAAGTGGCAACTTCCTGTCTTTGATACACTGAACCATGTTTTTAATCCTTTACTAGTGGATGATGCAATTGCACAGACAGTCAAGCATATCTTTGGAGGAGTGGCTAATTATAAAAACTTGGTGGACCCATTTTTGGAAGTCAGTTTTGCTGGCAAAAAGGTATTATTTGAGCTGTTAACAACCATTGAATCAATTTCCCTAATCAAGAATAATGATGTTTTGCATCTTTGTTGTAGCTTCGCACAAAAATCATTAAAAAGAATGCAAATCCTGAGTGGAACCAGCTCATTAATCTTCAGATCAAGGTGAGGGGACAGTGTCATAGGTGCCAGGGTTCCGTACTATCAAATAAATTCAATTTCAAATTATACTATTCAGATCATTTCAATGCAATGATTCACATTTAGATTATTCAAATTCAGTTTCTGGTGGCACATATTTCAGCCCATATTAAACTCACTTATCAATTTAAAGAGCAACACTACTATTTATACTACTACTACTACTATGTGCATATTTTCTTATGTTCTAGTTGCCATCTATGTGTGAGCGCATTAAGCTGACTGTATATGATTGGTAAGTCCATATGACATAAATGTAATGGTCACTAATATGCATTTTAACATCCTACAAACTGTTGTGTGTGATAACAGAAATTGCTGTATGCCCTTGCATCAAATTGCTGTATGCCCCATCTCTTATATATATTTTTTTTTTACAGGGATTGTCTCACAGAGAATGATACTATTGGAACCACATACCTAAATCTTTCACAAATAGCATCTTCCGGTGAGGAGATTGAAGGTATAGCTCTTACTTTTACTTTACTGTTTTTTACTGTATTTTTCTAATGTATGGTAACCCTTTTCAACTAGAATAACCCAAATTATTCTTAGCATTTGGGAAGTTCCTGAAAACTCATTACTCCAGTTCTCCAGAGATTTGTCAGATCATGATCATGCTACAAATATCCTATCTCACATTCTAAAGCTTCTATATCAGACAGATCTAATAAATCTGAGCATAGAGTATTAGGTCTACTATTACAGTAGATCCACTCTTGCCTCTTATTTTGCTGGTGAAGAACCAAGTGAAGTCCCCCCCTGCTGTCCATCAATTTGGTTTAGCCTGTCCATTTCACATTTTTTACGCTCAGACATGCTATCTGTCTAACAGTGGCGCAAAGCATGATTGTTTTAGTGATGAGACATTCCTGACAACTTGACACAATTTGTTTCAAACTCTTGATTACAGCCTTTTGTGTGGTTTCTGAGATAATCATGCCAAACCAACACCACCACACTGTCACTTAAATCACATTTCTTTACCATTGTGATGTTTAGTGTCAAAAACAACTAAACCTTAGGTTTTTATGGACTGAATTGCTAACACATGATTGGCTGAAAGGACACTTGCATTTAGCAAGTGTAAACCTTACCCAATGAAGTAGTAAATGTTACCATCAAACTATTGTTGACTTTAAAATCTTTCTTTCATAAAATCTTACTCTGGAAACGCTTTTTAGATGACATTTTTATTGTGTTTAAGGGAAATGAGAATGAACTGATGTCACTCCATGACCTCCTCAACACTAAAGTTGAACATCTATCTTTTACTATGGAAAAGGACCCAACCAAAATTTATTTTCTTGATCTATGGATCATAAAAGGAGAGGGCGGACTATATACTGATCTATACACTAAACAAACTGATAGAAATACCCTTTTAAGGGCAGATAGTTACCATCCTCTACCCTTAAAAAACAGTTTACCCTACAGTCAATTTTGTAGACTGAGGCGGATCTGTAAGAAAGAATCTGACTTCTCACATCACAAACAAATTTAGTCAAAAAACAAATTTAAAAGACGTGGATATAGTGAAAAGAGTATTGAAAAAGCCACCAAAAAGATCCTCTCAAAAACAAGAGAAGAGTTTTTTTAAACCTAAGAAAAACAAAGATATGAATTCAAATGTATTTATTACCAAATATACCAAAACATCTGAACAATTTAAAAAAAATATTCAAACTCATTGGCATATCTTACAAAAAGATGAAACCATTAAACATTTATACAAGGATCTCCCAACTGTTGTGTTTAAACGTGGCCGAAATCTGAGGGATGAGTTAGTACAGTCTGAATATGTCCCCACCCCTCCACTACCCTCTCAAACACGCTTAACACCTATCCCTGATGGAAATTACAAATGTGGAGCATGTGCCCAATGCAACTCCACTTCGAAGAAAAGATATTTTAACCATCCACACACTGGCGAAAAGATAAATATTAAAGGTATAATTTCATGCAACACAAAAGGGGTAATTTACATGCTGACCTGTCCGTGCGGAAAAGCGTATGTGGGAAAAACCTCTCGTGAATTAAAACAGAGGATTGCGGAACACAGAAGTACCATAAGATGCCAAAATAGCATCTATCCTGTGGCCCAACATTTTATGGAGTTTAATCACCCAATATCATCCTTAAAATACACAGGGATTGAAAAGGTGCAACAACCTCAGAGGGGAGGGAACTTTATCAATTTTATTAAAGAGGGAGGCTTTTTGGATTTCACATCTACGGACTCTAAGACCCAATGGTCTGAATGAAGAACTGGATTTGAGACCTTTTATTTAAAAGAAACTTTATATAGACATGTTTGAATGTGGACAGAAAGTGTTGGATCGGATTGAAAGTGACAATATTGGGTATTTGTACTAAACATGCATATGATGTACTGTAATTAGTGACTATGATGAATTAGGTAAAGACACAATGTGTAGAATATAACTTGAAGAGTTTGATATGTTGTATGCTGACTGTCTTGTAAATTTTGTAAATATTGTAATTTATGAACACTGTTTCTGTAATCGTCTTGATGATAGGCTCCCTTTGTATGTTGTGGTTATGTGCATCATAATTGATTGTGTGGACCTATCTTGATTACACACCTGGTGAGATACCCAGAGTGCCCTTGATTGACACCTGGTGCTTTAAGACTGGATTTGCTAGTGTCCACATTAGGAACCTTGACAAAGGCTGACAGGCCGAAACGTTGGAATAAAAGAATTAAGAGATAGAGTGTGCGGCGACCAATTTTTTTCTGACTTTGAAATCTTTGAAAACAAAACCTTCTTTGAAAGAACTATGTGTTTCTTTCAAAGAGCTTCACGCTGAGGATGACACTGATGCAACATCTTCAGGTATGTTTCATTTCAATTAAAAAAACAGCTTTCTGCTACTTTTCCCATGACTAAGACAAACAAAGGCAAGTTTATTTATATAACACATTTCATACACATACGCTGAAAATAAGTTTGGAGTCACTTAGAAATGTCCTTGTTTTCATCATTAATGTTGTAAATGACTGTTGTAGAAAAATGGCTGATCTTTAATGCAATATCTACATCACCCATTATTAGCAATCAGCAACCATTCATCCAATATTCCAAAGGCACATTCTGTTTACTAATCTGATATAATTTTAAAAGGCTAACTGAGAAAACATTGGAGAACCCTTTTGCAATTATGTAAGCACATAATGTAATCAGAAAACTGCTGCCCTGATTGAAAAAAACAATGCAACAAATCTCAGCTGGTATTCTGTCTATAATGGAGCAGAATGGAAATTTCTAAGTGACCCCAAACTTTTGAACGGAATAAGATGCGACACAAAATGTGAGATATACAAGTATTTAAGTTGTATATATTTTTTTTCAGTTGATTTACCAGAGGCACACGTTGGATTCCTACCAGCCTTTGGACCTTGTTACCTAAACTTATACGGCAGTCCGAGGGAGTACTCAGGACTTCCTGATGCATACGAGGAGCTGAACCACGGGAAGGTAAGTAGTTACCAGGTGTTTTGCATGTAGGTTATAAAAAAGCCTTGCATCTTTTTTATTCATATATCTTTCCTGTCTTGCAGGGTGAAGGGGTTGCCTACCGGGGTCGTATCCTGGTTGAACTCACCTCTCAGCTAGATGGCAAACCTGAGAAGAAGGTGGAGGAAATTCCAAGAGATTACATCCTAGTAGCCCAGGTAATAAAATGACATTGAGTCATGTATGTCATGAGTGGAATCAACCTCATAAAATGTTTTACTTTATCTGAATGATGCTGATAAAAAAAAACATACGTAATCTTTTTTGAGCAGAAATACCAGCGACGGAGGAAATACTCTCTGTGTGCAGTGTTCCATAGTGCATGCATGCTGCAGGAACCTGGTGAACCCATCCAATTTGAAGTCAGCATCGGAAACTATGGCAACAAGCTAGACACCACCTACAAGCCCTTGTCATCTACCACTCAGTACTCCTGTGCTGTATTTGATGGTGAGTTCAGACTGTTCAGTGTCCCTGTTGTTAAATGACACTGAGGACAGCTTAGAGATCATGTGGAAGTCTCACATACTTGGTTTGTGTGGCTTTTATAGGCAATCACTACCACTATTTGCCCTGGGCTAGCACCAAGCCTGTTGTTATCCTCACATCTTACTGGGAAGACATAAGCCACCGTTTAGACTCAGTCAACATTATCTTGTACATTGCTGAACGATTGGTAAGCTTGTGGGGTCAACATGAAAATACTATTATCATCAATACGTTTTGTAGCGCAACTGGTTCTCAGATGGTGCTGGCTTTTTTACTCACAGCATTCAAACCTCACCTCTTTGAAAACTGCTATACTGGCCAAGGCCTCAGACACCCGACTAGCAGAGATCTGGCTTAAGCTGATCAACTATTTGATGGAGGACCTCAGCAGGTACTGTACATACATTTCCAGTTTTTATCTATTGTCATACTGTGTACTGTAAATTGGATAAAGGCAAGGGAAAAGTTTTACTCTCAGAAGGTCAGCAATACTTAATAACTAATTGACCATCTCTGTTAGCTGTCATATGCCAGAACTGGAAGGTAAACCAAACCTTACAACACTGGATCTCCAGTTGAAGATGTTACGGAATTCAACTATTACCAGCATCAGAGAGGCTGCCAAACGCATGAAAGAAGGAGCCACTGACATTAGGACCACCATTGCTGATATTGAGGATTGGTTAAATCATCTCATGCAAATATCTGAGGAGGTAACACATTGTGAGGAATATGATGCAGTTAATAATAATTATGATGATATGAGCCTGTGTCTACCAAACACATTATTTGCATTGGTAGCATCTATTTTCTATACAAATCCCATGAAGTTCATTATTCACAGCACTCAGCACCCTCAGCCCTTGGCATACAATGTTTTCCTTTTCCACAGCACTCAGTGTTGAAATATGTTCCATTTTTTAACAGCGCTTGGCTCGTCGATGTCACTTCTCTTTTGCTGGCCAATTAGAATCGAGGAAGGGGCTTTCATGAGAAACTGGGAAGTGGTAGTGTAGTGGTGCAGTAGCCTGAAAGGTTGTGGGTTCAGCTGGGTACAGCTTCCACCATTGTGCCCTTGAGCAAGGCACTTAACCCCAAATGGGACAGTGGCCCTTGTACATGACATATAAAAGTTGCTATGGACAAAAGCATCTGGAAAAATAAATGAGCTAAATGACTTCCCACCTTGAAGTAGGAGCTCAGTCAGAGGAAAGATGAGAAGGGGCGCCAAAACGGGCAACACAGGTGCCAATAAATACCCGTGCTACCTCCACAGATGCCACTGACCTCAGCGGCACAGCCTCCGGCCATCACAGGGTCCTGTCCGCCATGGTCAAAAGGCAAGTGAAGCCTTGTGAGGGGGGGGGGAACCTGGAACCGTCTTTGCGGTTGCACTTTAGCCCGTTGGCGCTCTAAACAGGTGTCTGCCTAGTCTCCCTCTTAAGACCATACAAGGCGAACTTAGCTGCAATCAGCCTCTGTGATGCTTTTGTACCAGGGTGCAAGAGGTTATGGACAGCATCAAAAACTTGCACCCTTCAGCTGAGGGGAACACTGGGCCAAAGGTTGCCAATGGAGATTTCACACAGGAGTGTGGGGCCAGCATTGTCAAAAATCACATCCTCTAACCGTAGCCCCGAATCAGAAGACCTGAGCACCTGCACATCTGGGTCCATGTCCTGGTCCACTGCCATGGTTAGCTGAGTCCTGAACGATTGCTGCCATTTCAATTAGCTAGTAGTTAGCAGTAAGCAGCGTTTCAAAAAGGAAGTTCTGGCAGATGTTTTTTTCCAAACTAGCAGCAATAAATGTGTGAACGAAGCTGGTTGAGGGCGCTGTCAGCTCAAAAACGTGTTTGGTGGACACAGATCCCATTATTAAAGATTACCTCATGTTTTTAACCTGTCCGTATGATGTCTGCTACGTTTCAGAGGACATATCATGAGTCAATTCTACAGCTTGTCAGCTACATATATGGCAGTAGCAGGTGAATAGTGTGTGGAGAGGGGTGGGCCAGAATTCCAAAAATGGGGAAGAAGGTGTAAAGTCACATTTAAGGTCATTAATGCTATGAGGGGATTTTTCATGAAAATACCTTCTTTAAGAGCAGGGGTCGGCAATCTTTTCTCTTAAAAGGGCCATTTTGTTGACCAGAAATAAAAAATAAATCTGTCTGGGGCCACAAATATATCGGAACCATTTTAAAGAAATGAGTTTAAACCTCTCTATCTTTATTAGCTTCAGGCATATGGCATACTCGACATACTCTGTATATGCTGTATTGTACAGTATAATATTTTCACAAACTGATAAAGTGTTGGGACAGCTTGAAGCTTAACGACTATATGAAATTGTTAGAAATATTTTATAACTTCCATTTTTAGAGAATGCCAGGGAGCCACTAGAGAGGAACTAAAGGGCCGCAGGTTGCCTACCTCTGTTCTAGAGGAACAGAGAAGAGATTTAGGGATGTCATAAACTGCTGAGTCTGTGTATACTGTTATTTAGACTGCATGACAACTGAAAGGGTTTATGTTGTCCTTAGCCTCAGAACAGCATACCTGACGTTATCATCTGGATGCTAAGAGGAGAGAGACGGGTGGCCTATGCCAGGATCCCAGCCCACCAAGTCCTTCACTCCACTTACAGTGATAAGGCCATGGGAAAACAGTGTGGTAAAACGCAAACCATCTTCATGAAGGTACAATTCAGTTTATGTGTGCGTGCACGTGCACACACACACACACACACACACACACACACACACACACTACTTTAATCTGCTGTATTTATCCTAGTACCCCATGGACAAAAAAAAAGGAGCGACGATCCCAGTTCAGCTGCGAGTCAACATGTGGCTAGGCCTGTCTGCACATGAGGAGACGTTTAATAGCTTTGCAGAGGGCACCTTCACTGTGTATGCTGAAATGGTATGAACTGTATGAACTTTACCTTTAAATCTATCTGCCTGCCTGTCCCCTTAACAAAATAAAAGATAAATAGAATTGATGAAAGAGGAAAAAAGAGTTTATTGTCCCCATGCAATTACTGTATAAGCCTGCTTTAGTAAACCTAATTTAGTAAACCTAATTTAGTAAACCTAATTTAGTAAAATCTTGGTGATTTGACAACTCAAGGTAATTTTTGTTAGGGTAATTTTACTTTTAAGCTCTTTGTCATTAGAAGGGTCATTTGTACATGCTATATCTTGTTTTTTCAGGATAGTCTGGCATCGGCATTGTATGATATGACAATACTTGCATATTTCTTATATTCATGCTATATCAAGGAAAACCATTTTGCATATCATGTTTTTGCATGCCAGGAGAAATATCTGGAATATGGCAAATGAAATAATCATAATAGTGGGATACTCTATGGCCTAACAATTTGCTAGAATATCTGTACTGATTGTTTATTTTGATATGGTTCATCATATGTTGAGTGAAATGTAAAAATGATTACATTTTATATAAATTAAAAGTTAATTTTCTTGTGAACAGTTTTGTTACTGTTGGATAGCTCAAGTCATGCAATGTCATGTGTGAGTACTCAAAAAGCAATGAACAATTCAACATGGAGTATAAACAGAATGCAAAAATAGAAATGGTCTATTTATTTCAAATGTCTCTTACTTTTACTTTTACCTGTTGCTGGACGTATGGTGCCCTGACAGAACTTTATACAGGAAATGTCTTCCTTCCTATGAAGTAGTTGAGGTTATTATTTAGAAACTTAATTTGTTAGTTGAAAGTTATTTATAACTTTATTTTGATTTGCGAACTCAGGTCAGTATTTGAATGTGCCAAAGATGCAAGTGTTGGAAAATGCATTGCCATTCTTGCTCTATAGCTCTAACCTACTCAAACCTTCTTTCAGTATGAGAACCAGGCAAAAGTGGGAAAATGGGGCACCGCAGGCCTAGTTGGTCGGCATAAATGTTCCGATGTGACGGGCAAAGTAAAGCTGAAGCAGGAGTATTTCATGCCGCCCAGAGGCTGGCAGTGGGAGGGTGACTGGTTTGTTGATCCTGAGCGAAGGTAAGATTTAACAGCAGACTGTATTTGTACTTACTGAGCATGTACTGAGCTTACCGAGCATGGAGCTGTGTTCACTGAGATGACTGACTCAGAACCACACTTTGTGAAATGTCCTTTCATGATGACTCACTCAACTACATCCTGTCTAGAGCTCCAGTGTTTTGCTGCTCATTTATCAAAAATCTCTTTTGGCTTAGCGCTTACAATCAGAGGAAGGGGAGGCTTACAGATTGGCTGAAACACACTTAGGCTGTCTTCCTCCTTAAAGTGTGTTTATGCATTCTTTGGTGGCTGAATGTTCCCCCCCTTGGGTACCCCTCATTCCTTCTCTCTCTGACTCTGTAGTGCCCTGGTCTGTGTCAAATGTTTTATAATGTGTATAAAAGTAAAATGTGTGTTTTCACCTAGAAAGTAAAAAATCTGTTCTTAGGTTTATTTTTATCTCAAAGAGTTGAGAGGCCTGGAGCACAGTTTTACAACAATGTTGACTTTCAAGAATGTAATGTGTTGGGGTCTTCTGGTTCTGTAATGTAGCTTGCTGACCGAAGCAGATGCTGGCCACACAGAGTTCACTGATGAGGTATTTCAGAACGAGGTTCGGTTTCCTGGGGTGGAGTGGAAACCTGCTCCCGAGCCTTTCACAGATGTGGTGAGGACCAACTAGAACACCACTAGACACACACACAGCTAGACCAGAATTAAATGAATTTTCACAATTTCACAATGTTGTGTTTTTAAAAAAGGTTATGGCACGTTTTGAATGATTCATTCCTCTAGTACAGTAGAGTTTGATTCATTGATGAGTTTAAAGGAACCATATGTAAGATTGTGGCCAAAACTGGTACTGCAATCACTTTCAAATTACTGTAGAGCGGTGTATCCCCTCCCCCTCCCCCCTGACTCGAGGATGCCAACCCGGATGCCGAAACACTACTGACTTTGTGATTAGTAGATAGGTGGAGGGTGGCGCATCAGGCCAAAACACATGACATTACATCATAACATAACATCAACATCAGTTGAGGGCTGCAATTTCACTTTT